>NC_090655.1:90755152-91055152 GCF_040937935.1 Hyperolius riggenbachi | reverse complement strand
CAGCAGCTGGAGCAAGACGAGGGAGCGCCCATGCAGCCTGGGCGCACATGTTTATTTGGCTCCGGACTGGAGGACTTTCCAGGGCCAATGGCAGAAGAATCAAGAGGTGGAGGAGTATGGCAAGGGAGCGATGTGCAGAATGTTCATGGTGACGGACGCATGATCGAGACGGGAGGGCAGACGGTCTGCAGATGCGCAGTTGCACACGGCTTCTGGCCAGGTCACGCAGCTAACGTAACCGATAATGGGAGAATGGAGGGCACCCAGAGAGCATGCTCAGTTCTTGAAAGAATGAACCACGCATGTGCAAAATGCTGATGGACAATGGGCGGGTGATCGAAGTGGGACGGCGGACAGGCCAGGCATTCGCAGTTGCGCACGACTACAGGCAGGGCTGCACAGCTAATGGAGTCGCCAGCTGGAGAATAAAGGGGACCCAGAGAGCATTACTTATTCATTGTATTTATAAAGTGCCAACTGTCAGGAACCGGCACGCCTGCGTATACGGGTCCCGACTGCGGGTTTGACCAGACTGAGAGGGGAAGCAGCCTTAGTCAAGCTAAAACAAGGCTGGGACCCCTCAGAACACCTCTCACTGCCACCACTAGCGGCTCGCTAGACACTTCCACTCTGCTGTCGAGTCCTCAGCGCGCACTCCGCGTTTTCGTATTTGGGTCAGCTTTGCGCTTAGGCCGAATACGAGAACGCCACGCACCCACACACACAGTACAGTTGTACAGTAACACAGCACAATCAGACACTGACTTGTAATGCAAGTTACACTGTCGTGCAGCAAAACCCCTAACAGTCGTTCCGAACGATACTGTTAGCTACTCGCACTGGCGTTTCGTACGTTGGGTCAGCTGCGCGCTTTAGGCCAACGTATGACAAACGCCCCCACACACACAATGCAATTACAATTTCATATGGTAGTGTTGCTCAAACATACAACTAGGCACGGACTTATACACAGCTACACTGCAGTCTCTTTTAGGCTATGAGTGTTAGTTTAGTACGGCAGAAGTCAAGCTTATTAAATAATAATTTAATATTCCAGAAAAACATAGAACAATGCAGAACTTAATATATACAAAAGATTACAAAAAACAAAGTAAAAATAGTTACAAGATAAAAGTTACAAAGATAACACACACAGATATTTGCGTAAAATAAAAATGGGGATTAAAAAAACTTTACCAACTTGAAGGTCTCAACGTTGTCGGCAGGAGCATGCCGCTTGTTCGACCAGAAGTCGAGATCAACTCTAGCTATGCGCTAACTCCAAGAGCAGATGATCACTAGGTATCTGTCTCTGCTTTTTATACTCTGAAGTGTCCCCTGGGGCATTTAATGTCCAGCCCCCAGGAACTAATGCAGTTTCCCCGTTTGTGACATCACCGAACGCTTGTCATAATCTTTCTTGTGATATGCAAACTTCAAAGGGGTCCCTGTTTTAGCTTCTTGAAGTTTGCAGAATTCAATAGGTGAGATTGTATCCTACCAGACATCAAAAAGCTTCCTTGCCTATTGAAGGGGACTGGTCCATTCACTGAAGACAATGGCAGCTGTCTACATTAATACAAAAGATCACAGCGTACAGTTCCTCTGGACAGCCAGAAACAGGTAATGAGGTTCCCTTTTGTCTGTCTATTGACACCACACACAATCACATTAATAGTCCATGAAGCTAGCTGCCAATATCTTCAAGCCATACTGGCTGACCTCCACCTCTGAAAGATATACAGCAGACATAAAAATGATAGAATAGGTGTCTGTACTCCCTAATATCATCAGCACCTCAATATATCTCCACACCAACATATTATGCAGTGCTGAGCATGGTTAGTTCTTGAAAAAATGAACCGTGCAGAGAATTCTCATGGTGATAGGCACGTGATCGAAACGGTCGGACGGACGGGTTGCACATGACTCCCGGATGGATTGTGCACCCAACGGAGCCGCCAGCTGGAGAATGAAGGGTGCTGAAGGACCGCACAGGCTACGGTGGGCTGGAGGGAGCCCCAGGTATGCTCAGTTTAGGTTTTTATTTAGGACTAATCAGTGTCCTTTTAAGCAAAATAAAGCGCGTAAAGTCTTACTGCACGATGAGTAGAGACGAATGCGATACATTACCTGCAATACATTATGCTGTACTCATCATGTGTAAGACTTTACGCATGTAATTCCTGAATAACGCAGTATGTTGCATATGTTACAGCGAAAACCAGAAGTCCGCCAAAGTGGGAACTGGTAAGCCATTTCTCAAAATGACCAATTTAGTTGTAACATCACTGACCAAAGTCAAACTTTGGCCAGCCAATGTGCCAAATGGCTTTCCTGCCATTTTACTATGTGCCTGCTGTTGTGTCACTATTTTGAACATGACAGAATCTGGAGAGGTGGGAAGGTTAGGATTAGACAGAGGAGAGGGGGAGGTTAGTGGTAGACACAGAAGAGGGGAGGTTAGTGTTAAGCAAAAGAGAGGGGAGATTAATCTTAAAGGAGAACTGTAGTGAGAGGTATATGGAGGCTACCATATTTATTTCCGTTTAAGTAATACCAGTTGCCTGGCAGTCCTGCTGATCCTCTGCCTCTGGTACTTTCAGCCATAGACCCAGAACAAGCATGCGGCAGAACAGGCGTTTCTGACAAATTTGACAGATATGACAAGATTAGCTGCATGCTTGCTTCTGGTGCGATTCAGACACTTCTTCAGCCAAATAGACCAGCAGGGCTGCCAGGCAACTGGTATTGCTTAACCTCCCCAGCGTTCAATTTCCCCAGGATTTCTGTGCAAACAGTGATAAAATTTATTTTTAAAACTTTTTTTTTTCTGTAACTTGCCAAAATGTGTCAAGCAAGGGTCTAGTATACAGTGCAGGAGAGTATTGATGTGTATGCATGTTTACACTGTTCACAGCATGTTTTTTTTGAACTGACATTTCTGTCCATACCGCTAGGGAGGTTAAAAGGAAATAAATATGGCAGGGAGCTTAGTGTTATGCAGAGGAGAGTGTAGATTAGTATTAGGCACTAGAGAGGTGTAGGTTAGTGTTAGGCTTAGGCCTGCAGGTTGCACATTAACCACTTGAGGACCCACCCTTTACCCCCCCCTTAAGGACCAGCGTTGAATTCTGTGATCTGTGCTGGGTGGGCTCTACAGCCCCCAGCACAGATCAAACACCAGGCAGAGAGATCAGATCACCCCCCTTTTTTCCCCACTAGGGGGATGATGTGCTGGGGGGGGTCCGATCTCTCCTGCCTGCGTGTGGCTGGCGGGGGGGGGGCACCTCAAAGCCCCCCTCCGCGGCGAAATTCCGTTTCCCCCTCTCCTACCTGGCCCCCTGGTGATCGGGGCTGCACAGGACGCTATCCGTCCTGTGCAGCCTGTGACAGGACGTCCCCTGTCACATGGCGGCGATCCCCGGCCGCTGCTTTCGGCGCTGCTGCGCAGCAGCGCAGTAAAATGTAAACAAAGCGGATTATTTCCGCTTGTGTTTACATTTAGCCTGCGAGCCACGATCGGCGGCCCGCAGGCTATTCACGGAGCCCCCCGCCGTGAATTGACAGGAAGCAGCTGCTCGCGCGAGCGGCTGCTTCCTGATTAATTAGCCTGCAGTCGGCGACGCAGAACTGCGTCGCTGGTCCTGCAGCTGCCACTTTGCCGACGCGCAGTATGAGTGCGCAGTCGGCAAGTGGTTAAGAAGAAAACCCTTTTTTTGTCCCCTCACCAGACAAGGTATACAATACAGATAGAAGGTACGATGTACTCTATTTTACAGTGTTCCCCAACCCTGTTCTCAAGGCCCACCAACAGTGCATGTTTTGTGGAAATCCACAGAGGTAGTTAATCTAATTACCAGCCTGGATGTGTGTTATTTCCTGCAAAACGTACTGTTGGTGGGCCCTGAGGACAGGGTTGGGGAGCCCTGCTCTGTTACATCTTAAATTGGCCACATCTCTTGCCACTTCCCACAATGGGAACTAGCCACACTTCTGGCTTTGGCCCTAGCATATACACCCCTTGTCTGGTAGTGCACAGCATTATTACAACAAAACCTGATGCACCACAGACTCAACAAAACAATGTTAATTGGGCCCATTGTGGGACTACTGAAAAGTGTTGCTATGCAATTGCTATAATGCATGCAATTGGCACAGTGGGAATGCACCCTTTGTTTGTGTGTAGTTCTATCACAAAGACATTTTTATTACTTATATAGGCAAATGTAGATAAATCAGGAGTGAGAAGAGTGGACAGAAATAATGTTATGCAAAACAGTTGTTTGTTCAAGAGTTACCTGTGCTGAGCAACCTGCAAGATTCAAAGAGGAACTGTAACCAAGGATTGAACTTCATCAAAAGGCGTAGCTGATACCCCCCTTCCCACAAGAAATCTACAAGGGTAAATTAAAGGAAATAGGGATTTTTATTACCAAAAAAAATTCAATATTAATTAATAAAAAACAAAAGATGCAGCAGTAATCAGAGGCCACCGAAAGAAAGCTCTATTAGTGGCCAGAAAAGGAGGTTAAATTCATCTAAGTGCTAGGTTGTATGACCGAGCAATAAATTGTTAAAGTGGCGAAGTGCTGAATTGTAAAAAATCACTTGGTCACTAGGGGGTGTAAACCACTGGTCCTCAAGAGGTAAGGTAAAAGGGGTTAGAGAGCTAATACTGTGGTTTAGGGAAGGCCCTACAGGTCGAGACCTCTGCAACCCTTATTGCTACGCCACTGAGGCCATAGTAAAAGCTGTACCGTGGCCATTACTGAGACAGCATCTAAAGCAGATGGTGCATTTGTACCACCCTGTTCATGATCACTCATGTATACACCTGTTCGCTGTTACTAAACAGATTACTAATGATCTTTTTTTATTCTTTGATTCCATCTTGTTAATGACAGAAGAATCCCCTTTCAGCATTTAGTGGAGGCTGACTTGGCGCCTCTCCAGACTGCTACTAAAACAAATTCTGCTTTAACCCCAGGCTATTTCCTCCCTAAAAATAACAGTGAAATCATTATTTGGAATAAAGAGGATGCGGAGGTTGTACTTAATAAGAATGAACATAGAACAGATGCCAACTGAGAATTGACACGCTAGTTGGTGTACATCACCTACCAACTAGTTTCGTTTTCCTTGAAATTCAACCTAACAATACCCAACACCTGACATTTTTTGCAGTGCTGTATAGTCTTGTCCCTTAAAGGGAACCTAAAGCGAGGCCTCCATATTTATTTCCTTCTAAACAACACCAGTTGCCTGGCTATCCTGCTGATCTCTTTGGCTGCAATTGCGTCCACATTACACACATGAAACAAGCATGCAACTAATACACTCAGAGTACCTGATCTGTATGCATGTTCAGGGTTTATGACAACGAGGCAATATGCATTGTTTAAAAGGAAATAAACATGACAGCCTCTATATCCCTCTTGATTTAGATTCCCTTTAACTGTCCCTCAGAGGGTCTCACAATCTAATCCCTACCATAGTCACATGTCCATCATAGTCTAGGGCCAATTTTAGGGGGAAGGTTTTCGCCCACATTCCAAAAACATACAGATGAGTTCATTAACTTATCTGTATGTTTTTGGAATGTGGGCGAAAACCCAGAGGGCCCAGAGGAGACCCATGCAGACTCAGGGAGAACATACAAACTCCTTGCAGATAGTGCCCTGGCTGGAATTAGAACCCAGGGACCCAGCGCTGCAAGGCGGGAGTGCTATCCACTACGCCACCGTGCTGCTAATGAAAAACAACTTAATCTATTGTTAATCCTAAATTATGAACAGAGTTTGAAGTCATACAAGAATGCCAAAAACAGCACTGCTTTCCAGATTTCACTACTAAAAAACAAACAAACAAAGGTGATACTTACTCTCTCTATACTAGAGGTAAAGACTTAAAATATATTCCAGAATTTCTGGTAAACTAAATTGGTTGACACCTTCCTTGCCTTAAAGAGACTCCGTAACAAAAATTGCATTCTGTTTTTTATCATCCTACAAGTTCCAAAAGCTATTCTAATGTGTTCTGGCTAACTGCAGCACTTTATACTATCACTGTCTCTGTAATAAATCAATGTATCTTTCCCGTCAGACTTGTCGGCCTGTGTCTGGAAGGCTGCCAAGTTCTTCAGTATTGTGGTTCTGCTATGAACTCATCCTTCCAGGCCCCTCTCTGCACACTGCCTGTGTGTTATTTAGATTAGAGCAGCTTCTCTCTTCTCTCTTATCTTTTACAAGCTGGATAAATCGTCCTCTGATCTGGCTGGGCTTTTACATACTGAGGAATTACAAACAAGGGCAAAGCTGTTTGCAGGAAGAAAAGAGCAGCCTGAAACTTCAGTGCATGAGAGATGCAGGGGGAAAGAAACACACAAATGATCTCTTGAGATTCAAAAGGAATGCTTTATACAGCCTGCTTGTGTATGGATGTATTTTTCTATGTGTGGACATACATCAACCTACTTCCTGTCTTGGTGGCCATTTTGTTTGTTTACAAACAAACTTTTTAAAACTGTTTTTAACCACTTTTAATGCGGCGAGGAGCGGCGAAATTGTGACAGAGGGTAATAGGAGATGTCCCCTAACGCACTCGTATGTTTACTTTTGAGCGATTTTAACAATACAGATTCTCTTTAAAGAAGAACTTTAACCAAGGATCAAACTTCATTCCAGTCAGTGGCTGATACCCCCTTTCCCACAAGAAATCTTTACCTTTTCTCTGAATAGATCATCATGGAGGTCTGTATGGCTGATATTGTGGTGTAACCCCTCCCATGGTATGATGGGACCAAGGTCTTCCTGACAGTTTGTTGTCTGTGAACTTTGTTGCATTGTGGGAAATAATGGCTTTTTCCAAATGCCAAGCAAATAATATCTCCCTCTGTGCATACAACACTAAGTAAAGAACATACCGTACAGATCACCTGGCAGAGCTAAAGATGTCACCAACAATTATACATTTCAGAATCAGGGAGAGGAAAGATTTTACAATGGGCAAACACTGACTAAATAATCTGTAAATTAATATTGTAACCAATAAGCAATTTTATTCATCGTGTTATTTTCACTACAGTTTAGTCAACCTTTTCCCTTCAATATCCAGGCCACCAGATGAAGTTTGTGAGGTGTCAGGAAAAAGATGCAGCCCTGACATAACATTTGGGAGAGTTTTTGGCAGAATCATTGTTTTGTCTCTGACAATTAAGGGAGAAGAGGAAACCAAAGCCTCTTGGAGCAGTACAGAATTATTGCTCGTACTGTCGACTTCTCTGTCATACGTTTCTTCAGGAACCAAAACATCCATACTGGAGGAAAAGCATAGAGAAGCAGAGGAGGACAAGGCAACTACTCCCACTGCTGACTGACAATGGTTCCTCAAGAAAAACTGAAGTAGTTTGTGGTTGTGTATTGAGGCAAAAAAGATCTTACACTCGCGTTCCAAATCGCTGGATCATCTAATCAAACATTGTGTGATTCAGTGATCATCACTCGTCGTCTATCACGGTTCTCGATAAAAAGTCTGAGAGGTATACAGCCTTCAAATTCGACATGTTGTTTTCTGCCCAGAATAGGAGAGGGACAATTTCTGGTGACGATATCCTGCTGTGAGTTCCACCTTGATTTTGTATGTAGTTCCTCAATGCCAACTCACTGTTAGACCCACTGCAATCTGGATTTCGGCCTGCCCACTCAACCGAAACTGGTCTCACCAAAGTGGTCAATGACCTTGCCTTAGCTAAAGCTGAAGGTAAATACTCCATTCTCCTCCTTCTTGATCTTTCAGCAGCTTTTGACACAGTAGATCATCCCCTACTCCTCCAGTCCATGGGCATTCACGATCTTGCCCTGTCCTGGCTTTCATCCTACCTCTCCAACCGCTCCTTCACGACCGCCTTCAATGAGTCCTCATCCACCCCCAACCACCTCTCGGTGGGAGTCCCCCAAGGTTCGGTCCTTGGCCCCCTACTGTTCACCCTATACACATCCTCCATTGGCAAGGTTATCTCCTCCATGGGTTTTAACTATCATCTGTATGCAGATGACACCCAGATCTACCTCCACACCCCTGACATATCCACCACTACCATGGACAAGGTCTCCTCCTGTCTATCAGCCATCTCCTCCTCGATGTCCGCTAGGTTCCTGAAACTAAACCTAGACAAAACGGAATTTATGATCTTCCCACCCCGGACATCCATAAACCTCCCAGATGTGCATGTCACTGTTAACCACACTACCATTCACCCTACCTCTCAAGCCCGCTGTCTGGGTGTCACCCTGGACTCCGCACTCTCCTTCACTCCCCACATCCAAAACCTCACAAAGTCCTGCAACTTCCACCTTCGTAACATCTGTAAGATTCGCCCTTTCCTGACCTCTGCCACCACCAAACTCCTCATCAATGCCCTCATAATTTCCCGCCTTGACTACTGCAATGCCCTGCTGTCTGGTCTCCCTATGACCCGAACAGCCCCACTGCAGTCCATCATGAATGCAGCAGCCAGAATTATCCACTGCTCCCATCGCTCCACCATGGCGGATCCCCTCCTTGAATCCCTCCACTGGCTTCCTATCCAGTCCAGAATCAGATTCAAGATACTGTGTCTGTCCTACAAATCTGTCCACAAAACCTGTCCAACCTACATTTACGATCTTACTCAGAGGTACACACCTAGCCGCTCACTCCGCTCTTCCAATGAACTTCGCCTAACCGCCCCCCCGCATCACCCAGTCCCATGCACGCCTCCAGGACTTCTCAAGAGCTGCTCCAACACTATGGAACTCCCTACCTCCACCCATTAGGGCAGCCCCCTCCTTCAACATCTTCAAGAAAGCCCTCAAAACTCATCTTTACACTCTGGCCTACTACCCCTCACAAGTGCTCTAAACCCACAGCTGAACTCTGGTCTCCTACCTCTCGTGTCCCTACCTCTCCCTTTAGATTGTAAGCCTTTGGGCAGGGTCCTCCTCCTTTTGTGTGCAACCTGATCATGCACCTCCATTACTGTGAAACCATGCTAGGCATCTGAGTGAACCTAACTTGCCTAATCTCCATGCTCCCCTCCAGTGACTGACTAAGCATTACCTTGTACTCATACTGTGCTGCATGATCTGATGTTTCTTGTATTCAGGTATTGTCATGTTGCTGTATGTCACCCCTAAATATTGTATGTATCCCTATTTATTGTCCAGCTGTAACGATCGGTGTAACACAGAGAGGGTCTGATTACCAGTGATCTGCAGTATCACCGAGAATACAGATATATACCCGATTATTGATGATCTGCAGTATCACCGATAATCAGATATATCTCTAACCTCTGGACACCTGGGTGATAAGAGTGTTTGGTGCAACAGAAATACTTTGAGGACTGCACCTGAGGAGCAGGTGCACAACAGTAAGGAATACTGCACAGAAGTACGTTCCTTCCGTTAGCCTAGACTCTCCCAGCGGAGGAGCTAGGCTGAGAGTAGGACGGACAGAGAGTGAGTGACACCAGTGAGGGTGTCACTAACAGGTCTGGGAACTGCCTCTAACAGTAAGGCCAGTTCTCGAGGTTGGGCAAGGCAGGTCGTTAACACACAGACAGATAAGGTACAGATTCAGGAGACAGATACGGAATCCAATGGACAGGCAGAGTTTGGCAACTGAGTATCAGAATAGCAAGGTACAGAATCAGGAGGCAGGTACAGAGTCCAGGAACGAGCAGAGTTTGGCAACAGGATATCAGAATAGCAAGATACAGAATCAGAGATCAGAGGAATGGTCAGGCAGGCAGAAGGTCATAACAAATAATACAATACAATATTCCTAAGCTAAGGTGTGAGCTCCGTGATCATCAACACCTTTGGAAACTGATCTAGAACACAGATACTGACAAGGTCTGAGTGCTACCACGTAGTGATCGCAACGCCAGACACCAGAGAAATGACCAGCACCCAGTATATATACTATAGCGCTCTCCAGCGCCACCCCTAAGTGCTGGACCAATGAAAACTGGTGAAAATGTCAGCTGACTCTTCTCTGGCTGTCATATAAGCTCTGCCTCTCAGCGCGCGCGCGCGTCCTTCCGAACCTGTGTGGACTATCAGTCCCAGCCACACCAGACAAGTTTTGCAATGTATCTGCTGACTCGGGCGCGGGACCCGCCGCGCTGCTCTCCAAGCAAGCGGCGGCCTCCCCGCGTCCAACCACACTGTCATTAACATTGTCATGCGCGCAATCTGCCGCATCCAACGCGGACTCCACCGCTCTGCCCATGCGGCATGCGGCGGTTTCTCCGCATTGTGCCGCCATGTTGGACGCGGAAACAGCCGCCTCACTGTGAGTACTTGCGGCGGCTTTTCCGCGTTTCCTCACAGTACCCCCCCTGAGGAGTGGACTCCGGACAGCTCCTACCAGGCTTCTCAGGATGCAACGCGTGGAACTCCCTTCTTAATTTGTCCGCATTCATGCGACACTCAGGTACCCATGTTCTCTCCTCAATACCATACCCTTTCCAGTGAACCAGATATTGTACTGAGTTCTGTACTATACGTGAGTCTAAAATCTTCTCTACTTTGTACTCAGGTTGGTCATCTACCATCACAGGAGGAGGGGGAGTGGGACCCACATGGACTGCTGGCTTAAGCAGGGACACATGAAAAGATCTTACGCCACGCATGCTGGCAGGAAGATCAATGGCATAAGTAACATTGTTGATCTTTCTAGTTACTGAAAACGGACCCACAAACCTGGGGCCCAACTTGGCTGAGGGCTGTTTCAGGGTCAAATGCTGTGTGGACACCCAGACTAAGTCTCCTGTCAGCTTGACCTTTTTGACTTTGAAACGCCTTCTCCAAATTATTTTTTACGATCCACCAAATGTCTTTAAATGACCCTTGCCAGGCCTCCAGAGCTGGAAACGGAGTGGAGGCGACTGGCAATGGGGAGAATTTAGGCAATCTCCCAGTCACTACCTGAAACGGAGAAAATCCCGAGGAAGAACTTTTCAAATTATTTTGCGCAAATTCTGCGAAGGGCAAGAACTTGACCCAATCATTTTGCGCTTCTGCCACGTAACACCTCAAAAACTGTTCTAATGATTGATTGACTCTCTCAGTCTGACCATTGGTCTGTGGGTGGTAGCCTGATGAAAATGATAGTTCCATGCCCATTTGGTGACAAAATGCCCTCCAAAATCTCGAAAACAAATTGGACTCCCCGATCTGACACTATGTTTTCCGGAATGCCGTGCAATCGGAAAACGTGGATGATGAACAAATCGGCCAACTCCTGGGCCGAGGGGAGTCCTTTCAAGGGCACAAAGTGGGCCATTTTACTGAAGCGGTCGACTACCACCCAAATGACCGACATGCCCTCAGACGTGGGAAGCTCTCCAACAAAATCCATGGACAAGTGGGTCCACGGCTCACTCGGGGTGGGCAAGGGCTGCAACGTTCCCACAGGTGCCAGCCGAGAGGGCTTACTTTTCGCACAGACGCACACTCTCTAACATACTCCTTGCAATCTGTTGCCAGAGACGGCCACCAAGCACACCTGGCAACAAGATCCTGTGTCCTGGAGGCCCCAGGGTGTCCCGCGTTTTTGTGTGAGTGGAACATCTGCAAAATCTGAATACGGAATGGTAGTGGTATAAACATAACCCCCTCGGGCTTCCCCTCTGGGACGTCCTGCTGAAAGGGACTTAAAGTCTCTGTCCAGTCTTCCCAAGTCTCAGTTGTTGCTAGCACCAATCTTTGTGGGACAATGGTCTCTGGGACAGAGGGCTGTGCTGTCTCCGGCTCAAAGCATCTGGACAGGGCATCTGCCTTAATGTTTTTGCTACCCCGAGTGTACGTAATTATAAATCTGAACCTCGAGAAGAACAATGACCATCGAGCCTGACGGGGGCTTAATCTTTTAGCTCCCTCGATGTATTCCAAATTTTTGTGATCAGTGTAAACTGTAATCGTATGTTCTGCTCCTTCCAACCAATGACGCCATTCTTCAAAGGCCAATTTAATGGCCAGGAGCTCCCTGTTGCCTATATCGTAGTTTCTCTCTGCCAGAGAGAACCTATGAGAAAAATAGGCACATGGGTGCAATCTACCCTGCAACCCTGACCGCTGAGACAGCACAGCCCCTACCCCGACCTCCGAGGCGTCCACCTCAACAATAAAGGGATAGGCGGTGTCAACGTGTCTTAGGATGGGTGCAGAGCAAAACAAATCTTTCAAAGTGGAGAATGCATGCAGAGCTTCTGGAGACCAGTGGGTGGTATCTGCCCCTTTTTTAGTGAGACTGGTAAGGGGTGCAATGACAGTGGAGAACCCCTTTATGAACCTTCTATAGTAATTAGCAAAGCCTAAAAATCTCTGAAGAGATTTCAACCCTACAGGTTGAGGCCATTCCAGAACAGCAGAGACCTTGGCAGGATCCATAGACAGGCCGGAGGTGGAAATTATGTACCCCAAAAAGGTGACCGATGTTACCTCGAAGATGCACTTCTCCAATTTAGCGTAAAGCATGTTCTGCCTTAGTTTGTCTAACACAAACTTGACATGAGTCCTATGCTCAGAGAGGTTGTTTGAGAAAATAAGTATATAATCTAGATATACTAGGACGAATTTGCCCAACACCTCTCTGAATACCTCAATAAATTGGTTATTGGAAGACGGCCGGGGCGTTACACAGCCCGAAGGGCATCACCAGGTACTCGTAATGCCCGTCGGGCGTGTTAAAGGCCGTCTTCCATTCATTGCCCTTTCTGATTCGCACCAGGTTGTATGCCCCCCCGCAAATCCAATTTCGAGAAGATCTTAGCGTTGGTGACCTGCGTGAATAAATTGTCTATCAAAGGTAATGGATAGCGATTCTTTACTGTAATCTTATTCAGACCTCGGTAATCAATACACGGCCGTAGGCCTCCATCTTTCTTCTTGACAAAAAAGAAACCTGCGCCCGCAGGCGACCGAGAAGGGCGAATGAACCCCTTGGCTAAATTTTCACGAATGTACTCCTGCATGGCCACTTTCTCTGTCCCAGATAAATTGTAGAGATGGCCCCTAGGGGGCATACAACCAGATCGGAGATCAATGGGGCAATCAAAAGGGCGATGTGGAAGTAACTTATCAGCAGCCTTGGGACAAAACACATCAGAGTACTCGGAATATTGTACTGGTACCCCCTCTAAATGAATCCTGGTCTGGCCCAGTGTCACCCTCCCTAAACACTGCTGAAAACAATGCTCTGACCAACTTGTTAGTTGACCGGTGGCCCAATTAATCTGTGGGGAGTGAAGGTGCAGCCATGGCATGCCAAGGATGACTGTGGAGGTTGTCATGTGTAATACAAAAAACTGTAGTTTCTCCCTATGTAGCACCCCTGTAGTGACTTCCACCTCTGGTGTTTGAGACAGAGGATGATTACTTTGCAGGGGGGAATCATCTACTGCTGTAACCTGAATGGGTGGTTTTACCGGGGTGAGCGGAATACCTAATTTCTTAGCAAATTCGAAATCCATAAAATTAGCTGCAGAGCCTGAATCAATAAAGGCCTCAGAAACCTCAGTTTTATCTTCCCATGTAACAGTACAGGGAAGAAGTAAGCGTTTATCCTCTAGGGGTAAAAGTCGCACGCCCAGGGTGTTACCCCCCACAACTCCTAGGTGGTAGCGTTTCCCGACTTGTTAGGACAATTCCGTACTCTATGACCCCCCTCTGCGCAGTAAAGACACAGCTGCTCAGACATCCTACGTCTCCGCTCCACTTGGGATAGTTTCGACCGACCAATTTGCATTGGTTCGGGTGGAGGCGAGACGGGAGGAGGTGGAGTTAGTGAAGGCGCAGCGTAGGACACCATTCTTACACGGTTACTACCCCGGGTCTGCCTCTGATAGCGCAGCCTGCGGTCGACTCGAATGGCCGATGAAATGGCCTCATAGACTGTTTTAGGTTCAGGCTGACTTAACCTAAGATCAGAGACCTCATCTGACAACCCCGATAGGAAACAATCCAAGAGGGCATAGGTGTCCCACCTGGCTGAAACTGACCACCTCCTAAATTCTGCTGCATAATCCTCGACCGGACCCTTGCCTTGACGCAAAAGCTTGAGCTTTTGCTCAGAAGTTGAAGCAAGGTCTGGGTCGTCGTAAATTACTTCCATAGCTTTAAAAAATTCATCCACTGAGGTCAGGGCTAGATCTCCGGTGGGCAAACTATACACCCATGTCAGAGAATCGCCTCATAACAAAGTCTTAATAAATGTGACCCTTTGGGCCACAGTTCCTGAAGATCGGGGTCTCTCAACTCAAAGTAAGATAACACTCTACTTCTAAAATTTCGGAAGTCAGATCTGTGACCAGAAAATTTCTCAGGTACAGGCAAACATATGTCAGAGCTAGGAGGGGATCGCACCTCATTCACTGCCGTCTGGAGGGTTTGTAAAGAACCAGACAAGGCGTCAATCATAGTCCTGTGACTACCCAGCACTTGGTTGATGTTGTCCACCGAAGTGGCAAGTGCGTCCAGACGGTCAGAGTGTGCGTCCATTTGTATTTTGGTCTGGCGTTCTGTAACGATCGGTGTAACACAGAGAGGGTCTGATTACCAGTGATCTGCAGTATCACCGAGAATACAGATATATACCCGATTATTGATGATCTGCAGTATCACCGATAATCAGATATATCTCTAACCTCTGGACACCTGGGTGATAAGAGTGTTTGGTGCGACAGAAATACTTTGAGGACTGCACCTGAGGAGCAGGTGCACAACAGTAAGGAATACTGCACAGAAGTACGTTCCTTCCGTTAGCCTAGACTCTCCCAGGGGAGGAGCTAGGCTGAGAGTAGGACGGACAGAGAGTGAGTGACACCAGTGAGGGTGTCACTAACAGGTCTGGGAACTGCCTCTAACAGTAAGGCCAGTTCTCGAGGTCGGGCAAGCCAGGTCGTTAACACACAGACAGATAAGGTACAGATTCAGGAGACAGATACGGAATCCAATGGACAGGCAGAGTTTGGCAACTGAGTATCAGAATAGCAAGGTACAGAATCAGGAGGCAGGTACAGAGTCCAGGAACGAGCAGAGTTTGGCAACAGGATATCAGAATAGCAAGATACAGAATCAGAGATCAGAGGAATGGTCAGGCAGGCAGAAGGTCATAACAAATAATACAATACAATATTCCTAAGCTAAGGTGTGAGCTCCGTGATCATCAACACCTTTGGAAACTGATCTAGAACACAGATACTGACAAGGTCTGAGTGCTACCACGTAGTGATCGCAACGCCAGACACCAGAGAAATGACCAGCACCCAGTATATATACTATAGCGCTCTCCAGCGCCACCCCTAAGTGCTGGACCAATGAAAACTGGTGAAAATGTCAGCTGACCAGCTTGGTCAGCTGACTCTTCTCTGGCTGTCATATAAGCTCTGCCTCTCAGCGCGCGCGCGTCCTTCTGAACCTGTGTGGACTATCAGTCCCAGCCACACCAGACAAGTTTTGCAATGTATCTGCTGACTCGGGCGCGGGACCCGCCGCGCTGCTCTCCAAGCAAGCGGCGGCCTCCCCGCGTCCAACCACACTGTCATTAACATTGTCATGCACGCAATCTGCCGCATCCAACGCGGACTCCACCGCTCTGCCCATGCGGCATGCGGCGGTTTCTCCGCGTTTTGCCGCCATGTTGGACGCGGAAACAGCCGCCTCACTCTGAGTACTTGCGGCGGCTTTTCCGCGTTTCCTCACACCAGCGCTGCGTAATATGTTGGCGCTTTATAAATATAATAAATAAACAAATAGGCTAACGTAGTTGAGTTCCTGATGCATACTGCTTTCCCAGCCAGAAGAGGTACAAAAGTTTGAAGAGCTAGATGGGCTGCTTGTATCTCTAAGAGATTTGAATTGTTTGATAAGGGACAACATGGCCACAGAGACTGAACCATCTGGTCCTGGCACCATGACCTCCATTCCCAAAGACTGGTGTCTGTTGTGACGTACAGTATGTCCATTGAGTAGCAAAGGAATGAAAGCCATTGAGCAGATTTTCCTGATTGCAATACCAGAGTGAGTTATTCATTGAGTGTGAAATCACAATTTTTCTTTTGTAAGGTAACTCTGTTCCATTGTTGCAAGAAGGGAAGTTGAAAACCCCTTATGTGTCAGTGCGCCCACTTTATTATAGGAATAGTAGTAGCCAGGGCCGGGACAAGGCAGAGGCTGGACAGGCTGCAGCCTCTGAGCGCTTCCCCTCGAGGGCCCATTCCTCTGCACTCTCCCCGTTTGCCCCATTCATTTGCCTTCTCCCCTCCTGCTCTACGATCACCCCCACTAAACTAATCTCCCCGAGTCCCCTGATATTCCCCTCCTGTCTGGCAAGGAGCGCTCCCATCTGCCCTGAGCTGTAACAGCCGCGCTGTCATCAAAGAGATGACAGGCATGGCTGTGCATGTGCATTAGGCTGCTAGGCAACAGCCCGGCCTGCTGCCGCAGAAGGGGGGGGGGGGTTGATTGGAGGCATACTACCTACACTGGGGGCATACCACCTACACTGGGGGCATACTACCTACACTAGGGGCAGCTATGCTACTACACTGGGGCATACTACCTACACTGGGGGCAGCTATGCTACTACACTGGAGGCATACTACCTACACTGGGGCATACTAACTACACTGGGGGCATATTACCTACACTGGGGGCAGCTATGCTACTACACTGGGGGCATACTACCTACACCGGGGGCAACTATACTACCTACACTAGGGGCAACTATGCTACCTATATGGGGCAACTATACTACCTACACTGAGGGCAACTATGCTACCTGTATGGAGACAACTATGCTACTTACAGAGCGGGCAACTATACTAGTTACCTATACAGGGGCATCTATACTACCTACACTGAGGGCTACTATACTAGCTACCTTTACTGTGGCAACCATACTGCCTATGCTTGGCTACCTACACTGAGGGCACCCACACATGAAATCCTACACTGAGGGCACCTATACCTGGCTACCTACCTACCTATACTGAGTCTGACGGCATTTTTTGGGGAGGGACTCACGACAGCTATAACGAGCGTTGAAAATTGTTGGTGCTATATATGGGCCTGTGTGTGCGCGTGCGTATGTGTGTACGCGCGCAAAGAGGATGGGGGGGGGCACCAAAATCCGGTTTCGCTCAGGGTGCAGTGAAACCTAAGGCCGACCCTGTGTGTGTGTACAGTGAGTGTGTATGGTGTGTGTGTGTGTGTGTGTGTGTGTGTGTGTGTGTGTATGTGTGCAGTGTGTGTACAGTGTGTGTGTACGTGTTTGTGTGTACGGTGTGTGTGTGTGTGTACAGTGTGTACAGTGTGTGTGTACAATGTGTTTGTGTGTACGGTGTGTGTGTGTACAGTGTGTGTACAGTGTGTGTGTGTACAATGTGTTTGTGTGTACGGTGTGTGCGTGTTTAGCTCCCTCAACATCTTCCCAGTCCCCTCGGTTGCGTTGTTGCCAGCCCTGTAAAATCTATGACTAGGCTGAGTTACAGACTACTGTGAATGTGCAGTCCCGGCCAGGGCCGGGCCCGAGCCAGAGGCAGAAGAGGCACCAGCCTCTGAGCGCTGCACCCTGAGGGCAGATTTCTCATTCCTGGCTTGCCACCTGCCTGCCTCCCCTTTCTGCCTGCCGATATTACCTACAGTAACGGAACTCTCGCGCCCCGCAACCACCGCCCTCCCTGCCACCCACAACCACCATATCGGTAAGAGGCCACAGGAGCCATAGGTAAGTAATGCCTGTCACGGAACAGCCGTGAGAAACGCGGGCGAATTGGAAGGAGCCGCGCAGTCCAGTTTCTGATCGCTGTCTGGCTAAATTTGTGCAGCCATTACAGGAATCAGAAATTGACATTCCTGGTTTTTTAAAGTACAAGATTTTCTCCTCTGCCCCTGACTTAGATGCAGGATGTCTTTTGATGTGTTAATTAGCTTAGAATGTTTATCTTTTATTACCTCTCTAGTCACCAGGCTGCACTCAGCAATTATAAAGAGTGCAATAAAAATTGTAAAAAAGAAATTAGGCTGGCAAAGATCGAAGCTGAAAATCAAATCGCTAGGGATATCAAATCTAACCCAAAAAAGTTTTACAAGTACATCAACTCTAAAAAAAGAAAGGTTGACTGTATAGGACTCCTAAAGGATGAGGGTGGGAACTCAATGGTGGATGACCAAGGTAAGGCAGAGTTATTAAATGCTTTCTTTGCGTCTGTCTTCACAAAGGAAACAGCACTGTTGCAAATTACAGAGGCAGAAGAGTCTCAATCTTCTAACTGTAATATTAAATACTTAACGCAGGAAGAAGTAAAGGCAAGACTAAATAAATTAAAAATAGACAAGGCACCTGGCCCGGATGGCATGCATCCTCGGGTCCTAAGGGAATTAAGTTCAGTTATAGATAAACCCCTTTATCTTATCTTTTGTGACTCTCTTGCAACTGGCAGAGTCCCAGTGGATTGGCATACAGCCCACGTTTTCCCATTATTTAAGAAGGGCAAAAAATCAGATCCAGGAAATTATAGACCTGTAAGCTTAACCACTTTATCCCCGGCGGTACGAATTTCTCCGTCCCTTTTTTCCCTCCTAAAAAACCAGGGACGGAGAAATCCGTACCTTCCGCGCTCCCGCCGCTGTCTGCGCTACCGCCGCTCGTGCGCGCGCACCCGCCGCTCGTGCACGCCGCCGCCCGCTTGCCCGGAGATCAATGAACAGGAAAATCCATTCCCGTTCGTTGATCTAAGCCCCAGCAATGATCTGCTGCTTCTTTCAGAAACAGCGCGATCATTGTGAGTCTCCCAGCCTCCTACTGCTTCCTGTAAGCGTCCTTCCGGTCGCTTACAGGTCGCATGTAAACATACTCACTCTGGCCATCTTGTGTCCAAATAGTAAACTACACCCTAATGCATTTTACACATACAAATAAATTGTTTTACATAATAAATTAACTCATTACCTCCCACACTCCCCATTTTTTTTTTTTTGTAATTTTTTTTAAAAAAAATAAATATATACAATAAAAAAAACAAAACATAAATAGTTACCTTAGGGACTGAACTTTTTAAATATTTATGTCAAGAGGGTATAACACTGTTACTTTATAAACTACGGGCTTGTAATTAGGGATGGACGCAAAACTGAAAAAAATGCACCTTTATTTCCAAATAAAATATTGGGGCCAAACATTGTGATAGGGACATAATTTAAACGGTTTTATAATCGGGAATAATGGGCAAATAAATTTCATGGGTTTTAATTACAGTAGCATGCATTATTTAAAAACTATAATGGCCGAAAACTGAAAATAATAATTTTTTCCCACATTTTTTCCTATTTTCCCCATTAAAACACATTTAGAATAAAATAATTCTTGGCATAATGTCCCACCTAAAGAAAGCCTAATTGGTGGCGGAAAAAACAAGATATAGTTCATTTCATTGCGATAAGTAATAATAAAGTTATAGACGAATGAATGGACGGGGCGCTGAAAGGTGAAAATTGCTCTGGTGGTCAGGGGGTAAAACCCCTCAGTGGTGAAGTGGTTAACATCAGTTGTATGCAAACTATTTGAGGGGTTACTAAGAGATACTATACATGACTTCATAGTAGACAATAATCTTATTTCTCAGCATCAACATGGGTTTACTAAAGACAGGTCCTGTTTGACTAACATGCTCAGCTTTTATGAGGTAGTGAATGTTAATATGGATATTGGGAATGCTGTAGATGTGATATACTTGGACTTTGCAAAGGCCTTCGACACTGTTCCCCACAAAAGTCTGGTGCAAAAGTTGAGGATGCAAGGACTGGGGAAGAGTCTGTGTGCTTGGATAGGGAACTGGCTAATGGACAGGAAACAAAGAGTTGTGGTCAATGGATCATACTCAAAATGGGAGACTGTTAGCAGTGGGGTCCCACAGGGGTCTGTACTGGGTCCAGTGCTCTTCAATTTATTTATTAATGACCTAGTGGATGCAGTAGTGAGCAATGTTGCTATTTTTGCAGATGATACAAAATTGTGCAGAATAATCAACTCTCAAGAAGATAGTGTCATATTGCAACATGATCTGGATAGGATGGCTATATGGGCACATAAATGGCAGATGAAATTCAATGTTGAAAAATGTAAAGTCATGCATTTTGGTCGTACCAATGGTCTAGCACCATACAAAATAAATGGGAGACAGTTGGGGACATCAAACTTGGAGAAGGACTTAGGAGTACTCATCGACAACAAGTTAAATAATCGTACTCAATGCCAAGCCGCTGCAGCTAAAGCTAACAAAATTTTGGGATGCATTAAAAGGGAAATAAAAACTCGAGATGCGAACATAATATTGCCCCTGTTTAACTCTCTAGTAAGGCCACATCTGGAATATGGAATTCAGTTCTGGGCACCACATTACAAAAAAGATATTGCAGTTTTAGAGCAGGTGCAGAGACGAGCAACAAAATTGATACGTGTGATGGAAGGTCTCACTTATCAAGAAAGGTTAGATAAACTGGGTTTATTTAGTCTAGAGAAAAGACGCCTTAGAGGAGATCTAATTAACATGCATAAATACATCAGAGGGCAATATAATAGCTTGGCGGATGAGCTTTTTGTCCCTAGGCCTTCTCAAAGGACTAGAGGACACGATCTGCGCATGGAGGAAAAATGGTTTAGCCATTTATTTAGGAAAGGGTTCTTTACAGTAAGAGTGATTAAGATGTGGAATGCATTGCCACAGGAAGTCGTTATGGCAAACTCTATACCTGCATTTAAAGGGGGCTTAGATGCTTTCCTTGCGTTGAAAGACATCCATGGCTACAATTACTAGGTAATGCCTAATGATGTTGATCCAGGGATTTTATCTGATTGCCATCTGGAGTCGGGAAGGAGTTTTTCCCTTTTGGGGCTAATTGGACCATGCCTTGTAAGGGTTTTTTCGCCTTCCTCTGGATCAACAGGGGTATGTGGGGGACGGGCTGGAGTTGTACTTTGTACTGGTTGAACTCGATGGACGTATGTCTTATTTCAACCAAAATAACTATGTAACTATGTAACCAGCTGGGGACTCTATTCAGAGAAGGCTTCCCTCCCCAGCAGGGGGCTACTCCAAACCTACTTTCCCCCTAGACTTCTTGGCACTGATGAATGGCCAATCTGAAAGCCGGGGTGGTATGATTTCCTGTCGGTATACGAAAACCGAATATCGCACAGCTATGAAATTCATATAGTCTTATTCGGTAAAATCTGGCCATCGTGCTGATATGAAATTCATTGTGATGGCCCGTCCGGTTATTGAGGTATGACCCTTCTCAAGAACTGGGTCCGCTGCCCTAGCCATGTCTGATGTCATATTAATCTGTATTTTCCGACAAGTATGAATCTGTTACCCCCCTAAATATAACGTGTATCGTTCATGAGTTACAGCATTTTATAAAGTTTAGCCCTAAAATCTCTCAGAGGGAATGAACTGTCATTGGTTGGTAATTCAGAGGGGGCTGGCATTGCCACACCCCCAAACCAGCTTCAGCAAAAGTATCTGCGAGGGGCCCTCCCCTCAGTCCTCCACATTCCATCTGTACAGAGCTGTCTGGTGCTAACCAGAGGACACATGGCTAGCGGCCATCTTGATCGGCCATCTTGTCTAAACTGAACAAAGGACATTTTCCATATTGCTTGGATTTTAACTTTGCTGAACTGAACAAAAGGAACTCTACAAGATTTCCCAGAACGGACATATTTCCACAAACCCTAAGTATTTTCTCCCTTTTTTTATTTCATACTGGCTATTACTGTTTTAATAATTGTTGAGTTTAATAATTGTCTGTATATATTAATTATTTGTATTGCTTTCAATAAACCGACGCTATCGTCAGTTGTTGTTCCAGCTACCCTATTATTCAGTACAAAAAAAACTTTAGGATAAGTGATGAGGGGAATTGAGTCAGATGACCACATTGGTTTTTATATAAAAAATATCAAAAAATGATTTATTATATATCAAAAAAGAAAACACTACAGGAACATATATTACATTTACATAAAAACAAGAGTCACCAGAAAATCTCATCCAGGCCCCGCAAGCACATCCAGCCATGCACTCCAAACACAACCTTTACCCCGGCCCTAGAAGTTGAATAACCAAGGTACAATGCTCGCGCTATATTGGTGGTCACACATATATTTAGCCACCTGAATGATAATGAACACAACGCCTGGATCACACTGATACTAAGCAACAAGCTATTCAAAGCAAGTTCAGTTGGCGGCTGCACGTGCACGCCCAAACTGTAAAAATGCACTCAAAGTGCTAGCCAGTCCAAAGCATGGGCCATCAGTGGTATAGCAGCAGACATGTGCACATGTAGGAAGATTCCTGGTCAGGGTTAGTGAGCAAGCATATGCATGAGGATTAGTTCTTGGTAAGAAATGCATGCAAAACATCAGAGAGTCATTGCATCAGCATATTTCATGACAGCAAGCAAAATGCTCTCCAGAAGCTCATATATCAAAAGCTCACAGGTGTAGATGGCATCAAACAAAGGAGACAATCAAATTTCTGATGCATATGTTACCAATCCTGTGTGATGAGGTGGCAAGGTGTCCAGCTATACGTAGCTACCATCCAAGTGGGAGGGCTGTTGGAGTATCCTCCTGCCCAGAGACAATCCTTGGATAGGTGGACCATGCAAAGTCGTTTGGAGATTGGTTTTTGGCTGGTAATGGCTCCACAACTCAGCGGAAAGAGGGTGAGATGATGGCGGCTCTCAGTAGCACCACGCCGGGAGACCCGACATGTTTCGCTGGCAAGCGGCCAGCTTTTTCAAGAGAGGCGTGGTTAGGTTTACAACATCCTATCGACACTTTTATAGGTCCGTCCTGGAAGGTCCACCGGATGTACGTCACGCTCCGGCGCAGCCATCCAATCACCGCCCGCCCGCCCCCAGCGCGAGGACAGTAGACACTCGCGGCTGAGGCTTGGGCGGCGCAGGACAGGATGCGCATCCGGCATGCACCCACAACTTCCGCCGCGTGGAGCGCGGAAATCAAATACATCCAGCGCTAACAGCGTGAGGAAAGAAGGGGATACAGCCAATGGAGCGTGTCGAGCGGACCCAGGTACATGGACATAAATACAAACTAAATGTTGTAAGCACATATATTGCACGAAAAGAAATATATATATATATTCATCTTTGAGAAGTCTATCATAACTGGCCAAAAAACACCTTTCACTAATTCAAGACACACATCCACTTAGACATAATACTTTTTATCAAAAGGCCAAATAATGAGACCTTAAGACAGCACAAAAAATGCTGTAAGCAAAATCAGGGGAGCGGCCAAATTGCTCGCCACCCCCCCAAAAACAAATCAACAGTGGACAAGAATATACAAATCCCCCGCCCGCCCCCCCCCCCCCCCCCGCCACACACCAACCAGAGGGAGAGGGGGGAGGGGAGGGGAAAAAGAGGGGGGGGGCGAAACACACAACCAGCTTCAGCAAAAGTATCTGCGAGGGGCCCTCCCCTCAGTCCTCCACATTCCATCTGTACAGAGCTGTCTGGTGCTAACCAGAGGACACATGGCTAGCGGCCATCTTGATCGGCCATCTTGTCTAAACTGAACAAAGGACATTTTCCATATTGCTTGGATTTTAACTTTGCTGAACTGAACAAAAGGAACTCTACAAGATTTCCCAGAACGGACATATTTCCACAAACACTAAGTATTTTCTCCCTTTTTTTATTTCATACTGGCTATTACTGTTTAATAATTGTTGAGTTTAATAATTGTCTGTATATATTAATTATTTGTATTGCTTTCAATAAACCGACGCTATCGTCAGTTGTTGTTCCAGCTACCCTATTATTCAGCATACACAGGAACTGAACTCAGATCTCTGAAGAGACGCTACTATTGTTGATATCTAGACAGAATAGAGTGTGTTTAACCGTTTTATTCGCAGGACTAGTCAGTCAGTGGGCTTCTCTGTCCCATGGTAACAGAGGTGGTGGCAGTTACACCCTGAAGTAGTGTGTAAAGTTGTATTTCCGTAACCCACAGGCTCCCTTCTGGTCGGGCTGCTGCCAAAATTTCTGTCGGTTTCTGCGCAAAGATCGTGACCAAAGCTTGCTTGGTCTGTGTGCTGAAACCGATTGGAAGGCAATTTGCGGTCTGACCACTAGGGCTCATGTGACAATGCCTTTTATAAGTAATGGACCCCCCTTCCCCCAGTGGGACACTGAGGTGGGCTTGTTTACTCATGGGCAAATAGCGGGCATAGCTCCTGTGATTGAGGGTCATTTTGCGTACTACGCGGCCACTAGATCGTATAGTGTGCAGGCACATTTAAAGAGGAACTCCAGTGAAAATAATGTAGTAAAAAAAGTGCTTCATTTTTTACCATAATTATGTATAAAGGATTTAGTCAGTGTTTGCTCATTGTAAAATCTTTCCTCTCCCCGATTTACATTCTGACATTTATTACATGGTGACATTTTTACTGTGGGCAGGTTATGCAGCTGCTCCTAGCTGTTTTGGCTGTTAGAGACAGCTGTAAACAGCTATTTCCTGTCTGTGAACATTGTTACATTGTGGCAGTTTGCCCAGAGTACCGCGGTCCCAGAGCTTCTTGTGGGAGGGGTTTCAGCACAAAATCAGTCATACAGCACCCCCTGATGGTCTGTTTGTGAAAAGCATTATATTTCTCATGTAAAAGGGGGTATCAACTACTGATTGGGATAAAGTTCAATTCTAGGTTGGAGTTTCTCTTTAAGGTGCACTGATTACATAGCGTGAGTAACAGGAGGTTACTCGTGCTATTTCTGTTAGTGAATCAATCCCATTGAATGGTTGCTTCTCTAGCAACCCTGCCTTGTTAGTATAACATCACTACAACTACTTTTTCCAACTTACACCGAAATACTACACCAGATTGGGCTCCCGGTGTCTTTGTGTTCCTTTCCTTTCTCCTAAAGTGTACCAGAGACAATACAAAATAAAAGTTTTACACATACCTGGGGCTTCCACCAGCCTCATGCGCACGGATCGCTCCCACGCTGCCGTCCTCAGTGTTCTGCAGCTTCGGTAACGGGTCCCATAACTTCCTCCAGTCGCGGCCAGTCTGCACAAAAGAAGGGCACCCTCTACGGATCTCTCTTTATTTTGTACATTCTCTGGTTTCTTTTAAAGCAGTGCTGACCAACTTCGCTGGCATGAAGGGACGTTTTTTTTCCAGGCCACATGGTGGAGGGCCGGCAGACCAACCCCAACCCCCCCCCTCCCCCCACGGGAAAAAAAAAACTAGCAGCAGTTTCCCCACAAAATGCAATCAGATTGGGAGCAGATTTCCCCACAAAATGCAATCAGATTGGGAGCAGATTTCCCCACAAAATGCAATCAGATTTGGAGCAGATTTCCCCATAAAAACGCATTCAGATTGGCTGCAGATTTACCCACAAAACGCATTCAGATTGGCTGCAGATTTACCCAGAAAATGCCATCAGATTGGCTGCAGATTTACCCACAAAACCCATTCAGGATTGGCTGCAGATTTACCCACAAAATGCCGCCAGGATTTGCTGCAGACTTACCCACAAAGTCCCCCGTGCGGCTGCCATGCGCCGGTGTGGCTGGTTCCTATCTCCTGCCCGCTGCCGATCTGAGGCGGCGGCAGCATGGGGGGGTCGAATGAGGGGAGCGGAGTGGAGCGAAGGGGAGGGGGGCTGTAAATTTCCATTACAGCAGCCAAGGCATGGGGGAAAAGGATTAAAAAAAAAAAAAGTCCCCTGAGCTCAGGGGGCTCGGGAGCTAACACTGCCACAGCAGGGGGGCCGCAGCAGAAGGCCTGGCGGGCCGGATGGCCGCCAGTTGAACAGCACTGTTTTAAAGCATTGTAAATATAAAGGCAATATTTCACTAAGCATTTACCGTACATTGGTTCGTCATAAAACATGCATAATTATCCAGCTCAGTTGTGACACGACAACAGAGAACTGCATTGTTAACAAAGAAAACAAACCACAGCATTAGAACACATGCTTGTGGTTTAGACAGTAAATGTCAATATGCTGATGTAATAATGGTGTGATGAGGAGTAGGTGTGCATAGCTGGCAACAAGTACCAATGGAAAGTGAAGTATATACATAGTGCTGCATGGAGATTTAGTATATAAAGTCTTTATATATCACTGATCAGGAACAAACTTACAGGGCAGGGAAGTTGATATGAAAATATAAGTTCAAAGTGTTTATATGCCTGCAGATACAATTCATGAATTGTAAAGAAACCACCTATGTGTGGTCTCATGATCAGACTTTATGGAGTCAAGAGGGAGTGTGTGGTTTCATGATCAGACTTTATGGAGTCAGGAGGGAGCGATTCATGGCAGCAGATCAGTGCATGTCTTACCCAGAAGGTAGCACCCTTTGGGCTAATTGCGAACTTGTCGTGGTGGGATTTACCTGCGGCAGAAGATCCTGCTGCATGCAAATCACACCGTACTACTGCATACAGATTTGTTCCTGCAGAAGAAAGCTGACAGGATATTCAGTATGCTCCACCCTCCAAATGTGTGCGCAAGTGATGTCAGTTGTCATAGACGTCTGACATCTAACTTATGTGTACACATAACAGGAAGTGCGTCACGTGACTTCGCCGGGATGTGCATGCGCTCCGCACCAATCTAAACAAAAACAAAAGATTGTTGCAGTGCCAATGACTCCAATGCAATTGTGTGCCAAGTGGTACCATCCGTACCGCTTAGCAACGCACTGCAGACTCTGCATCGCATCTGTGTCATCCGAAGCACTTCCATTAGTTCGCGTCAACTGTTCTGTGGCCAGTCTCATAGAGGCTATTGGCCGCTGTGGTGGGGGAGCGCCCCGAGGGAGCGGCGAAGGAGAGCAATGCAATGCACCAGTGCCGAAAGGAGCCTTATTGACCCATGGTGTTCTTTTACCTCCTGCTCTTGATGTAAGTGCATCTTGTACAGTGGTCTCATTTAAGTGAAAAGTTTTACACTTTTAAGCACTAGTACTGTGGCTCCTAATGATTATTACTCGATCATTGGGCCGACATTGCAGGAAATGAGAATTATACAGAAGGGAGGTACAATGGGGCTGATTTACTAAACCTACCACGTTACTGCAGCACGATGAGCTGGTTGAGTGAGCATGATACTTCACTAGCGGGGCCGCTACAATGTTAATTCCATCGCTAACATCTAAAACTCCACAATGGGAAAGGAAAAGACTCACATCAACATCGTTGTCATCGGACACGTAGAATCTGGAAAGTCCACAACAACTGGACATCTTATCTACAAATGTGGTGGGATTGATAAGCATACCATTGAAAAGTTCGAGAAGGAAGCTGTTGAGATGGGAAAGGGCTCCTTCAAATATGCCTGGGTCTTGGACAAACTGAAGGCTGAGCGTGAACGTGGTACCATTGACATCTCCCTGTGGAAATTTGAGACCAGCAAGTACCATGTCACAATCATTGATGCTACTACCAGCACGTCACATGGCAATAGGAAGGACCGCGCATAAGTTAAGAGTGCACACTATGCTGACAGGACCTCTTGTAGCATGCGCACAGGGGCGTAGCAATAGGGGTTGCAGAGGTTGCGACCGCATCGGGGCCCTCCCTCAACTGCAGTGTTAGTTCTCTATTGGTTCTGTGCTGATAATGATCACTTCTATAGATACTTTGAATAGTGTTAATCATTAACAAGCTGTTCCCCATCCCCTTCTTGCACCTCTGACACTAGAATTGCCATTGGCCGGTTTTGGTGCACCGTAACAATTGTTATGTATAGACTGCTTATGGGGGCCCAACATATGTTTCTGGGTTTAAAAATCATTTTTCTTTGCTTATTTAAAATCTTGTTTCTCAAAAACTACAGTCTTTTTTTTTACATTTTTTTTTACTTGTACCCACTATTCTCCTTAACATAGGTAGCAATTTTGGTAGCAATAGCATGTATGGGGGCTTTGGTGTTCACCATCACCGGCAAAGTTGGCATGAAATTATGCGTAAATTACATGTAAATTCATGTGTAATTACAAATGAGTATACAAAGTCAATTGAATTACGAATATGTAATTACGTACATGCGTAATTGCGAAAATGTATGCGTAATTTCACCTAATCGTAATTAGCATATTACAATCATCACTACCCATAATTGCCAGGTGTCTGGCTACCTTTACTCTTCCTGTATTGGAAACAATACGAGACTCATATCTGTGCTATTAATGTTCGACTACTTATCTGTACCACACATGTAAAGGCGATGCTGATGCCCAGAGGCACAGGAATGTTCAGCCGTCAGTAACAGAATTTTTGATTTCAGGAAATGTTTGTCTGACAGCATTTGTCGTAATATTTGTCCTAGTAAATGCTCCGCTAAGCATACAGAACATGTAAAATCATAGCTTCATCAGCCACTATGAATACTGCAGGAATCTGCATCATACATTCCTCAATTGCTCAGAGGAATATGAGAAAAAAAAATCTTGCACAATTTCCCTGAGGTTTATCTCCCAGATGCTGTTACATAAAGTGGTCATAAATTGCATCATTAAGAGAGTTAATCAATCCAAACCATAAGATCAAACATGCATGCAGTAACTATTCTTGGTTCCTGCTTATTTTCCCTTGCAGGGCTGAACACTAAATTTTCCTTCTTCTATTCTACCCACTTCTTCTGAACGTCATGTGGGCTGATCCTCACATAACCAAAATGTGGCGGCTCACCACCTGATCTCTGCTGAGAGGATGGCTCTGAGTTCAGGCACATCTCCCATCTTCCCTTTTAGTAGAGAACATGTGGCCATTAATTAATTTGACTGACGGTGATGCTCATGTTTGTGAGAACGTGAATAGTCAGATAAGTTGATGGAATTCTAAGGCTCTGATTTGCTGTTCACGGTCACATACTACTCAGGAAGTTTTCACCATGTGATTATGACATGTGGGGGAGCTTTCAGGAAGGATCTGTAAAATGTAAAGGAGTAGGAAGTGTGTAGGTGGGTGTGTTAAATGGTTATAGTATAGGTTTTTTTTAAAGAATAAGTCACTGACGGTTTTAGAAATCCAAAAATAAGGTAATACTTGCAAATATTTGTTTACAGTGCAAGTCAGACTTAGACAGAGATTGGGTAGGTTAAAGGAAACCTGAGATGGGCAAATTAAAAGATTTGATACTTACCTGGGGCTTCCTCCAGCCCCATGAACATGGATGTTTCCGAGTGCCTCCGTTTGCCAGGTATTGGTCCCGGTAATCTGGCTCAGTCATGGCATTCGGCTTTTCTACGCATGGGCGGCCTCTTCTTTTAGTGTACTCGTCTCAGGTACACTTTAAAGTGGTATGGAATGGAACACGTAAGCAAGGAAGTAACAGTATAGTTGAGGGACATGTGGCAACGGAGACGGGTGGACATAGTTATTTTTAGAAATGCGCTATTTTTTGCAGATATACGCTGTTATGCAGAAACCACATTTACATTTGGCAACCGTGGCAAACTTCTTATTGACCTAAAATAACCACAGTAATCTATTGCAGGATAAACAAATCTGTATTCTGTTATTAGCCTAAAATTTCCGAAGCCTCCTGATTGGCCAAAAATTACCACAGTAATCCCATTTCTGCTGAAAAATTCTGCATTGTCTGATTAGCCTAAAATTACAGTGTAATACGATTTACCCAGAAAAATTCTGCATTCTCTGATTAGTCTAATGCTTCAGAATTTCGCATGCTGATTTACACATACTGATTTACGTCATGGTACGTCCATTTCTGAAATAACTATGTCCACCTTTCTCGCTTTACTCCTGGCGGAATCAAAGCAACAGAGCTGCAGCCACTAGAACGCGCTCTATAGGCAGTATCAGTCTTAAAAGATACCCAAGGTAACGTGACATGATGAGATAGACATGTGTATGTACAGTGCAAAGCACACAAATAACTATGCTGTGTTCCTTTTTTCCTTTCTCTGCCTGAAAGAGTTAAACATCAGGTATGTAAGTGGCAGTTCCTGTCTGAGTCAACTGGTTTAAGTATTTGGGGAGGCGCCGGGAACAACTATAATAGTGGGTCTAAATGTAGTTAATATACAGTACAGTAATATGTAATATAGAAAGAGGTATCTTACCTCCAATGAAGATTCACTTGGGTTGGATTAAGGAGTCTTTATTATAGAACAGTTATATTATAGACAACACGTTTCACGGGTCTCAGCCCGCTTCCTCAGGTCAATACAAACAAATAAAGTAAAACAAATACAAGCATGTCTAATTTTACATCACAATAATGCACATACATAGATTCACAATCCACACGATCCTATTGCAACAATAATAAATACTCCAAATTATTTTACTTAGTGATAAGCAATCGCTCTCTTATATATACTTTATATTTCATCTATATTTCCTGGCTTTTACACAATCTATACGGATATGGACTCCCACATATGTACAACATGGGGAGCAAAGTGACAAGTGCAAGAAGAGAATAAGGGGAGAAACACAGTAGTCCCTCTCCTCTCAGCAGCTCTCAGCTATTTCTCGTCTTCCTTTGGGTTCTTTCCTTTCATCTGTTTCTCTTCTCCTGTGAAACTCGTTGTCTACAATATGGTGGATTGGAGTTTTAAGATTCCCGCAATAATCGGCATTGCTACGAGCAATCGTTTCCACTATTTCGGAATGTGGGTATGTGTACACAATTAAGCGATCAACATTTTGCGATGCACGGCGATTACGACCGTCATGGTGGATCGGATCTTTAAAGGGAAGGTTCAGGGAGGGTGGGTTAAAAATAAAAATCAAATTCCACTTACCTTGGGCTTCCTCCAGCCCGTGGCAGGCAGGAGGTGGCCTCGCCGCTGCTCCGCAGGCTCCCGGTGGTCTCCGGTGGCGCGCCCGACCTGGCCAGGCCGGCTGCCAGGTCGGGCTCTTCTGCGCTCCAAGGCCCGGAACTTCTGCGTCCCACGCCGGCGCTCTGACGTCATCGGACGTCCTCCGGGCTCTACTGCGCATGCGCAGAACTACTGCGCATGCGCAGTAGAGCACGGAGGACGTCCGATGACGTCAGAGCGCCGGCGTGGGACACAGAAGTTCCGGGCCTTGGAGCGCAGAAGAGCCCGACCTGGCAGCCGGCCTGGCCAGGTCGGGCGCGCCACCGGAGACCACCGGGAGCCTGCGGAGCGGCGGCGAGGGCACCTCCTGCCTGCCACGGGCTGGAGGAAGCCCCAGGTAAGTGGAATTTGATTTTTATTTTTTACCCACCCTCCCTGAACCTTCCCTTTAAGATCCCCGACTAAAATGCAAAGATTCTTAATCGTGTGCACTCTCGTTCGCACCCATCTTGTGTCGCCAGGTATTCCTGTGGGTAGGAAGGTGGATTGTGGAAAACTCGTTCTTCGGGTCGCGTTGCTTAGGGTTCCATAATCCATCTTCTAATGGTTACGGGCCTTAAAGAGAATCTGTATTGTTAAAATCGCTCAAAAGTAAACATACCAGTGCGTTAGGGGACATCTCCTATTACCCTCTGTCACAATTTCGCCGCTCCTCGCCGCATTAAAAGTGGTTAAAAACAGTTTTAAAAAGTTTGTTTGTAAACAAACAAAATGGCCACCAAAACAGGAAGTAGGTTGATGTACAGTATGTCCACACATAGAAAATACATCCATACACAAGCAGGCTGTATACACCCTTCCTTTTGAATCTCAAGAGATCATTTGTGTGTTTCTTTCCCCCATGCACTGAAGTTTCAGGCTGCTCTTTTCTTCCTGCAAACAGCTTTGCCCTTGTTTGTAATTCCTCAGTATGTGAAAGCCCAGCCAGCTCAGAGGACGATTTATCCAGCTGATTAGAGCAGCTTCTCTCTTCTCTCTTATCTAAATAACACACAGGTAGTATGCATAGAGGGGCCAGAAAGGGTGAGTTCATAGCAGAACCACAACACTGAAGAACTTGGCAGCCTTCCAGACACAGGCCGACAAGTCTGACAGGGGAAAGATACATTGATTTATTACAGAGACTGTCATAGTAGAAAGTGCTGCAGTTAGCCAGAACACATTAGAATAGCTTTTGGAACATGTAGGATGATAAAAAACAGGATGCAATTTTTGTTACGGAGTCTCTTTAAAGAGAAACCGTAACCAAGAATTGAACTTCATCCCAATCAGTAGCTGATACCCCCTTTCCCATGAGAAATCTATTCCTTTTCACAAACGGATCATCAGGGGGCTCTGTATTGCTGATATTGTGGTGAAACCCCTCCCACAGGAGACTGTGAGGACCATGGTCCTGGCAGTTTTCTGTCTGTGAACCTTGTTGCATTTTGGGAAATAACAGTTTACAGCTGTTTCCAACTGCCAAAAAAGCAAGCAGCAGCTACTTCCACTGACATCACCTGCCAGCAGTAAAAATGTCACCATGTGATAAATGTCAGAATGTAAATCAGGGAGAGAAAAGGTTTTACAATGGTCAAACACTGACTAAATCATTTAAACCTAAGTATTGTAAAAACGAAGCACTTTTTTATTAAATTATTTTCACTGGAGTTCCTCTTTAAGTCTCATTGCCAAACATGGTGCTTCCTCCCAGGAAGTTTGCATAATTCCTGGGAGGAAGCACCATGTTTGCCATTGAGACTTCCCCTCTCGCCCTGCATCCCCCCTCGCATCTCCTCTCCTCCCCGCACTATAACTCAGCAAAATGGGGAGAGATAAAAGCAGTGCCCACAGACTCACCTCCATATGGTTCCACGCACTGGAGTTCCTGTCTATACACTCTGCAATACCGTCGGCGGTCTTGCAGAGTGTATAGACGGGAACTCCAGTGCCACCATGAGCAGATGGGTCTGCACCCACTGCCTTTATTCCTCCCCGCTAAGCTCTATAAAAGTGCGGGGAGGAGAAGCGATGCGAGGGGCAATGCGGGGGAGGCGGATGCTGAAGCCTGTGGGACTCAAGATTGCTATGGACAGAATTCTGGCCATTTCACTATATAAAATACACTGAAATCAAAACATGGACAGTGCAATACATCTGTTATGCAAGTAGAGCAAGCAAGTATCTACTTAAATATGTGTTTATTTTCCCTGGCAAAGTATGGCTAATAGTTGAACTTTAACCTTTCCTCCAACCAACGTAATTCCACTGGTAATCAGTCTGTCTTCACCGGCTATCACCTCACCAACTGTTTGCCTCCAACCTGCTCCCCATAATCCTCTCTTGTATTTAACGTCTATGCACCACCGCTGTCTTCTACTAGTATGGTGACCTCTTCTTATTTACTTCTTGTTTCTTCTGATCCCTTTTACTCTTGTGCTCCCCTGCTTCATTTTATTCCAATTCAACCTCTCCCACCAACCCCATTTAACCCCAACCATACACCATGCTGTCATTCTCTTCTTCCATTAACCTTCTTCCATATGCCCTTTTTCCTCACATTCACTTACAGATGTTTGCCCCATTCTGTTCCCCTTGCTAAACCCATCTTATCATTCACCTCCTCCTGTCTCGGCCTTTCACTGCCTTCTATGTGTGACTTACTGTCCTCTGATGTGTGTTCTGTGTTCCATTCATCCTATGGCTTGTTCTTCACCTGCATTCCCATTCTAAACATCTTACTGATCTGTAGCGGAGTCAACCATTTTTACCTGTAATGTTGGGAACACACAATGCAAAATCCTGTCAATCGGACGGGAAATTGCATCATGTGTTCCCAGCATTATGGTAAAACCGAGGGGCTTGGTTTATACTTTAATGGTGGCCCTACATTGGTCGATGTGGCCATAAAGCATTATCTGATCAGAGAGGGATCTATCTGATTGAATCCCTCCTCACGCTACACACAGATTTTCAATAGATTTCAGCATGAAATCTATTGACAAGCTGTGTGGGTCTCCAAGTCCCCTCTCCCCAGGCTGTGAAAAATTTAGCCAGAGCTTCTTACACTCACCTGTCAGCTGCATGTTTCCCATGTCTTCTCTCCACGCCATCTGCTCCCTCTTGTCTCTTCACTCCAGAGTCATGGGGCACCTGTGTGACGTAACCAATGCTATTAAGGGCAGACACTAGGGGCACCACGGTACATACCTTATATGACCATTAGAGGCCTCTAGTATTTGGCCTCTAGCATTTGCTACATATGGATAATCCAAATGCTTCCCTCATCTTCCTCCACCAGGCCATTCCAACACTGTGTCCTCCTGAGAAATCGCACTTGTGCAGTAGCGTGGATCCTCCCCTTGACCATTGCAGGATTGTGGTCAAGAGGAGGACGTGGAAAGCCTCTGGATGATCCAGAAGCTTCCCACTACCAAAGTAAGTATCTGACCCCCCCTCCCCTCCTCCGTGATCAGCGCTGGTAAGCGGGACCCAGGATTCTACCCCCGGCCGCCAGGATATTCATTCTTTTTTGGGGGATCACGGCGGCCAATCAGGATGGCTGAGTGGCGGTGTGCGACGGATGGAAACCGGATGGAATAGCATGCCGCTGCAAGATGCTGTGGTAGCCATGCTGGTTCAGTATGCCTTCAATTTTGAATAAATCCCCAACCGTATCACCAGTAAAGCACCCCCACACCATCACACCTCCTCTTCCATGCTTCACGGTGGGAACCAGGCATGTAGAGTGCATGCGTTCACCTTTTCTGCATCGCACAAAGACACGGTGGTTGGAACCAAAGATCTCAAATTTGGACTCATCAGACCAAAGCACAGATTTCCACTGGTCTAATGTCCATTCCTTGTGTTCTTTAGCCCAAACAAGTCTCTTCTGCTTGTTGCCTGTCCTTAGCAGTGGTTTTCTAGCAAATATTCTACCATGAAAGCCTGATTCACACAGTCTCCTCTTAACAGTTGTTCTAGAGATGTGTCTGCTGCTAGAACTCTGTGTGGTATTGACCTGGTCTCTAATTTGAGCTGCTCTTAACCTGCGATTTCTGAGGCTGGTGACTTGGATGAATTTATCCTCCGCAGCAGAGGTGACTCTTGGTCTTCCTTTCCTGGGGCGGTCCGCATGTGAGCCAGTTTCTTTGTAGCATTTGATGGTTTTTGAAACTGCACTTGGGGACACTTTCAAAGTTTTCCCAATTTTTCGGACTGACTGACCTTCATTTCTCAAAGTAATGATGGCCAATCGTTTTTCTTTACTTAGCTGCTTTTTTCTTACCATAATACAAATTCTAACAGTCTATTTAGTAGGACTATCAGCTGTTATCCACCTGACTTCTCCACAACGCAACTGATGGTCCCAACCCCATTTATAAGGCAAGAAATCTCACTTATTAAACCTGACAGGGCACATCTGTGAAGTGAAAACCATTTCAGGTGACTACCTCTTGAAGCTCATCAAGAGAATGCCAAGAGTGTGCAAAGCAGTATTCAAAGCAAAAGGTGGCTACTTTGAAGAACCTAGAATATGACTGTAACGATCGGTGTAACACAGAGAGGGTCTGATTACCGGTGAACTGCAGTATCACCGAAAATGCAGAATATACCCGATTATTGGTGATCTGCAGTATCACCGATAATCAGATATATATTCTAACCTCTGGACACCTGAGAGACGAGTGAGTGTTAATGCAACAGTAATAATTTGAGTACACAAAAGGAATGTTCCTTCCATAGGCCTAGACTCTCCCGGGGGGAGGAGCTAGGCTGAAGGTAGGAAGGACAGAGTGTGAGTGACACCAGAGAGAGGGTGTCACTAACAGATCTGGGAACTGCCTCTGACAGTAAGGCTAGTTCTCGAGGTCGGGCAAGCCAGGTCGTAACCACACAGACAGATAAAGTACAGATTCAGGAGACAGAAACGGAATCCAATGAACAGGCTGAGTTTGGCAATGGAGTATCAGAATAGCAGGGTACAGAATCAGGAGGCAAATACAGAGTCCAGGAACGAGCAGAGTTTGGCAACAGGATATCAGAAATAGCAAGGTACAGAATCAGAGTTCAAAGGAATAGTCAGGCAGGCAGAAGATCATAACAAATAATACAGTTCAAATTCCTAACGCTAAGGTGTGAGTTCCTTGGCCGTCAACACCTTTAGAAACTATGCTAGAACACAGCTACAGACAAGGTCTGAGTGCTACCACGTAGTGATCGCAACGCCAGACACCAGAGAAATGTCCAGCACCCAGTATATATACCTTAGCGCTCTCTAGCGCCACCCCTAAGTGCTGGACCAATGGATGGTGGTGAAAATGTCAGCTGCCTCTCAGCGCGCGCGCGCGTCCTTCTGAACCTTTGTGGACTAGCAGTCCCAGCCACACCAGACATGTTTTGCAATGTATCAGCTGATTCAGGCGCGGGGGCCGCCGCACCGCTCTCCAAGCAAGCGGCGGCTTCCCCGCATCCCTCCATCATGTCAGCGCCAGTGCCATGCGTACAATCCGCCGCGTCCAATACGGACTCCACCGCACTGCCCATGCGGCATGCGGCGGTTTCTCCGCGTTGTGTCGCCATGTTGGACGCGGAAACAGCCGCCTCACTCTGAGCACTAGAGGCGGCTTTTCCGCGTTTCCTCACAGTACCCCCCTCCCCCTGAGGAGTGGACTCCGGACAGCTCCTACCAGGCTTCTCAGGATGCAACGCGTGGAACTCCTTTCTTAATTTGTCAGCATGCATGCGACCTTCAGGTAGCCATGATCTCTCCTCAATACCATATCCCTTCCAGTGAACCAGATACTGTACTGAGTTCTGAACTATGCGTGAGTCTAAAATCTTCTCTACTTCGTACTCAGGTTGGTCATCTATCATCACAGGAGGAGGAGGAGTGGGACCCACATGGACTGCTGGCTTAAGCAGGGACACATGGAAGGATCTTACGCCACGCATACTGGCAGGAAGATCAATGGCATAAGTAACATTGTTGATCTTTCTAGTTACTGAAAATGGACCCACAAACCTGGGCTCCAACTTGGATGAAGGCTGTTTCAAGGTCAAGTGACGTGTGGACACCCAGACTAAGTCTACTGGTTGGAACTTCCACTCTAAAGAACGTCTTTTGTCAGCTTGACCTTTTTGACTTTGAAATGCCTTCCCCAAATTGTTTTCCACGATCCCCCACATGTCTTTGAATGACCTTTGCCAGGCCTCCAGAGCTGGAAACGGAGTGGAGGTGACTGGCAATGGGGAGAATTTAGGCAACTTCCCGGTCACTATCTGAAATGGACAAAATCCCGATGAAGAACTTTTCAAATTATTGTGTGCAAATTCCGCGAAGGGCAAAAACTTGACCCAATCATTTTGCGCCTCTGCAACGTAACACCTCAAAAACTGCTCCAATGATTGATTGACTCTTTCCGTCTGACCATTGGTCTGTGGGTGGTAGCCTGACGAAAAAGACAGTTCCATGCCCATTTGGTGACAAAATGCCCTCCAAAATCTCGACACAAATTGGACTCCCCGATCTGATACTATGTTTTCCGGAATGCCGTGCTGAAAGGGACTTAAAGTCTCTATCCAGTCCCCCCAAGTTTCAGTGGTTGCTAGTACCAGTCTTTGGGGGACAATGGTCTCCGGGGCGGAGGGCTGTGCTGTTTCTGCCTCAAAGCATCTGGACAGGGCATCTGCCTTGATGTTTTTACTACCCGGAGTGTACGTAATTATAAATCTGAACCTCGAGAAGAACAATGACCATCGAGCCTGACGGGGGCTTAGTCTCTTAGCCCCCTCGATGTATTCCAAATTTTTGTGATCAGTGTAAACTGTAATCGTATGTTCTGCTCCTTCCAACCAATGACGCCATTCTTCAAAGGCCAATTTGATGGCCAGGAGCTCTCTGTGGCCTTTTTTGTAGTTTCTCTCTGCCGGAGAGAACCTACGAGAAAAATAGGCGCATGGGTGCAATCTACCCTGCAACCCTGACCGCTGAGACAGCACAGCCCCTACCCCGACCTCCGAGGCGTCTACCTCAACAATGAAGGGATAGGCGGTGTCAACATGTCTCAGGATGGGTGCGGAACAAAACAAATCTTTCAGAGTGGAGAAAGCGTGCAGGGCTTCTGGAGACCAGTGGGTGGTATCTGCCCCCTTTTTAGTGAGGCTGGTAAGGGGTGCAATGACAGTGGAGTACCCCTTTATGAACCTTCTATAGTAATTGGCAAAGCCTAAAAATCTTTGAATAGATTTTAAGCCCACAGGTTGAGGCCATTCCAACACAGCCGAGACTTTGGCAGGGTCCATAGACAGGCCCGAGGTGGAAATTATGTACCCTAAAAAGGTGACAGATGTTACCTCGAAGATGCATTTCTCCAATTTAGCATAAAGCGAGTTTAATCTTAATTTGTCCAATACAAATTTGACGTGTGTCCTGTGCTCAGAGAGGTTGTTAGAGAAAATAAGTATATCATCCAGATATACCAACACGAATTTGCCCAACACCTCCCTGAATACCTCATTAATTAGTTCTTGGAAGACGGCTGGGGCGTTACACAGGCCGAAGGGCATTACTAGGTACTCGTAATGCCCGTCGGGCGTGTTGAAAGCCGTCTTCCATTCATCGCCCTTTCTAATCCGTACCAGGTTGTATGCCCCCGTAAATCCAATTTTGAAAAGATCTTGGTGTCGGTAACCTGTGTGAACAAGTCATCTATCAGGGGCAAGGGGTAGCGATTCTTCACTGTGATTTTATTCAGGCCCCGGTAATCAATACATGGCCGCAGGCCTCCGTCTTTTTTCTTAACAAAAAAGAACCCTGCGCCAGCGGGCAACCGGGAAGGGTGAATGAACCCCTTGGCTAAATTTTCACGAATGTACTCCTGCATGGCCACTTTCTCTGGCCCAGATAAATTGTAGAGATGACCCCTAGGGGGCATACAACCAGATCGGAGAGCGATGGGGCAATCAAACGGGCGATGTGGAGGTAACTTATCAGCAGCCTTGGGACAGAACACATCGGAATATTGTGTTGGTACCCCTTCCAACTGAATCCTAGTCTGACCCAGTGTCACCCTCCCTAAACACTGTTGGAAACACTGTTTTGACCAGCTAGTTAACTGACCAGTAGCCCAATTGATCTGTGGGGAGTGAAGGTGCAACCATGGCATGCCAAGGATGACTGTGGAGGTGGTCATGTGTAACACAAAAAACTGCAATTTCTCTTTATGTAACACCCCTATAGTGACTTCCACCTCTGGTGTCTGAGACAGCGGATGATTACTTTGCAGGGGGAATCATCTACTGCCGTAACCTGAATGGGTGGTTTTACCGGGGTGAGCGGAATACCCAATTTCTTTGCAAATTCAAAATCCATAAAATTAGCTGCAGAGCCTGAATCAACAAAAGCCTCAGAAACCTCTGTTTTATCTTCCTATGTAACAGTACAAGGAAGAAGTAACCGTTTATCTTCTAGGGGTAAAAGTTGTACGCCTAGGGTGTTACCCCCTACAACTCCTAGGCAGTAGCGTTTCCCGACTTGTTAGGGCAATTACGTACTCTATGACCCCCCTCTGCGCAGTAAAGACACAGCTGCTCAGACATCCTACGTCTCCGCTCCACTTGGGATAGTTTCGACCGACCAATCTGCATTGGTTCGGGTGGAGGCGAGACAGGAGGAGGTGGAGCTACTGGAGGCACAGCGTAGGACACCATTCTTATATGACTACTACCCCGGGTCTGTTTCTGATAGCGCAGTCTGCGATCGACTCGAATGGCTGATGAAATGGCCTCATCGAGTGTCTTTGGCTCAGGCAGACTTAGCATGAGATCTGAGACCTCATCTGACAACCCTGATAAGAAACAATCTAAGAGGGCATAGGTGTCCCACCTGGCTGAAACTGACCACCTCCTAAATTCGGCTGCGTAATCCTCGACCGGACCCTTGCCTTGACGCAAGAGCTTGAGCTCCCGCTTAGAAGTCGCAGCAAGGTCTGGGTCATCGTAAATTACTGCCATGGCTTTAAAAAATTCATCCACAGAGGTGAGGGCTAAGTCTCCGGTGGGCAAATTGTACGCCCACATCTGAGAATCGCCAGATAACAAAGTCTTAATAAATATAACCCTTTGGGCCTCAGTTCCAGAAGATCGGGGTTTCAACTCAAAGTAGGATAACACTCTATTTCTAAAGTTGCGGAAGTCCGATCTGTGACCAGAAAATTTCTCAGGTACAGGTAAACACATGTCAGAGCTAGGAGGGGATCGCACCTCATTCACTGCTGTCTGGAGGGTTAGTAATGAACCAGACAAGACGTCAATCATAGTCTTGTGACTACCCAGCACTTGGTTGATGTTTTCCACCGAAGTGGCAAGTGCGCCCAGACGGTCAGTGTGTGCGTCCATTTGCATTTTGGTCTGGCGTTCTGTAACGATCGGTGTAACACAGAGAGGGTCTGATTACCGGTGAACTGCAGTATCACCGAAAATGCAGAATATACCTGATTATTGGTGATCTGCAATATCACCGATAATCAGATATATATTCTAACCTCTGGACACCTGAGAGACGAGTGAGTGTTAATGCAACAGTAATACTTTGATTACACAAAAGGAATGTTCCTTCCGTAGACCTAGACTCTCCCGGGGGGAGGAGCTAGGCTGAAGGTAGGAAGGACAGATTGTGAGTGACACCAGAGAGAGGGTGTCACTAACAGATCTGGGAACTGCCTCTGACAGTAAGGCTAGTTCTTGAGGTCGGGCAAGCCAGGTCGTAACCACACAGACAGATAAAGTACAGATTCAGGAGACAGAAACGGAATCCAATGAACAGGCTGAGTTTGGCAATGGAGTATCAGAATAGCAGGGTACAGAATCAGGAGGCAAATACAGAGTCAAGGAACGAGCAGAGTTTGGCAACAGGATATCAGAAATAGCAAGGTACAGAATCAGAGTTCAAAGGAATAGTCAGGCAGGCAGAAGATCATAACAAATAATACAGTTCAAATTCCTAACGCTAAGGTGTGAGATCCTTGGCCGTCAACACCTTTGGAAACTATGCTAGAACACAGCTACAGACAAGGTCTGAGTGCTACCACGTAGTGATCGCAACGCCAGACACCAGAGAAATGTCCAGCACCCAGTATATATACCTTAGCGCTCTCCAGCGCCACCCCTAAGTGCTGGACCAATGGATGGTGGTGAAAATGTCAGCTGACCAGCTTGGTCAGCTGACTCTTCTCTGGCTGTCATATAAGCTCTGCCTCTCAGCGCGCGCGCGCGTCCTTCTGAACCTGTGTGGACTAGCAGTCCCAGCCACACCAGACATGTTTTGCAATGTATCAGCTGATTCAGGCGCGGGGGCCGCCGCACCGCTCTCCAAGCAAGCGGCGGCTTCGCCGCATCCCTCCATCATGTCAGCGCCAGTGCCATGCGTACAATCCGCCGCGTCCAATGCGGACTCCACCGCACTGCCCATGTGGCGGTTTCTCCGCGTTGTGTCGCCATGTTGGACGCGGAAACAGCCGCCTCACTCTGAGCACTAGAGGCGGCTTTTCCGCGTTTCCTCACAATGACATATTTTCAGTTGTTTCACACTTTTTGGTTATGTACTATACTTCCACATGTGTTAATTCATAGTTTGGATGCCTTCAGCGTGAATCTACAATGTTCATAGTCCTGAAAATAAAGAAAACTCTTTGAATGAGAAGGTGTGTCCAAACTTTTGGTCTGTACTGTATATATATATATATATATATATATATATATATATATATATATACATATACAGTACAGACCAAAAGTTTGGACACACCTTCTCATTCAAAGAGTTTTCTTTATTTACTTATTTATTTATTTACTTATTTATTTATTTATTTACTTATTTATTTATTTATTTATTATATACATACATACATACATATATTTATTTATTTATATATAAAAAAAAAATATATATATATATATATATATATATTTATATTTTTATATATATATATATATATATATATATATATATATATATTTATTTACTTATTTATTTATTATATACATACATACATACATATATATATATATATATATATATATATATATATATATATACACATTTATATACACACGTCATTCTCAAAAAATTATCATATTGTGATAAAGTTCATTATTTTCTGTAATGTACTGATAAAATTTAGACTTTTATATATTTTAGATTCATTACACACAACTGAAGTAGTTCAAGCCTTTTATTGTTTTAATATTGATGATTTTGGCATACAGCTCATGAAAACCCAAAATTCCTATCTCAAAAAATTAGCATATCATGAAAAGGTTCTCTAAACAAGCTATTAACCTAATCATCTGAATCAACTAATTAACTCTAAACACCTGCAAAAGATTCCTGAGGCTTTTAAAAACTCCCAGCCTGGTTCTGTAACGATTGCGGAACGATTGCAAGATGTGCACTGACACAACGAAAACCCCCCACAAGCGTATGAAGGGGGGAACCCAGCTTTGGTGCAAGCACCAGGAGAGGGCAATTCCCACTGGCAGATAGCGCTGTGGAGTGCAGACGAGTACAACCGCTGCACGGCCACAGATGCCAGATGGGGATTGTACAGATCAAGACAATGCGGGGCTGAACAGCCCTTAAAGAGAAAGAGCACAGGTACAGGATGAATGTGTGTTCACCAATCTAGTCACGACCCTGCGACGGTGAACACACATCAGCAGAAACAAAAGTAGGAACGCAATCGCGAGAGAGGCAACTGCCAGAGGTGACACAAGGCTGAAGCAAGACAGGGCACGGGAGTAGCAAAGGCACAGCACACGACAATGAGAAGTAATGAAAATAACAAACGCTAACTAAACGCGAACACCGCACTCATTCGCAACAGCGAACACGTTTACGCGCGGTCTCTGCGTGTTAAGCACAACAGAGACAAGCACGCCTAACTAACCACCGACAGACAAACACGAAACAAAGAACGCGAGCGCTTGCTTAGCGGTTACCTAACCGAGCCTACAGCAAGCGTTCATCAGACAAGACAGACAAACGGAAAACAGGAATACGAGAGGAAAGATCCACTGCTCTTTCCGTCAGAGCGAGTGCAATCTAAGCTCAGGAACAAGAAAATAGATCAGAAGGATCCACAGCGCTAGCGCAAGGCTAGTGCGATCCAGACAAGACAGAACAGAAGGATCCACTGCCACTACCGCTAGAGGATAGTGCAATCCAAGCAAGACAGAACAGAAGGATTCACAGCGCTAGCACAAGGCTAGTGCGATCCAGGCAAGACAGAACAGAAGGATCCACTGCCACTACCGCTAGAGGCTAGTGCGATCCAAGCAAGACAGAACAGAAGGATCCACAGCGCTAGCACAAGGATAGTGCGATCCAGGCAAGACAGAAACAGAAGGGACTACCGGTAGCAACCGCTGCTCCGGTTAGCACCCAGACAACAGAACGATTTCCTGTCAACCACCGCTGGGACAGGACAATCGCAACAGACAGACAAAACAGATATACAATCTAACTGCACTAGGGAAACTGCCTAGTGCAGTCCCAGGAATTACTCTAAGATAACTTTGACAAGATATAGCATGGCTGACACTCTAGGAGTGTTTCAACAAACCCTGAAGGATGACCAGCAAAGCATTCTGGTAAAAACATGGCTTATATAGTGCCAGTCATCACAGGAGGCAGGTAGGGGATTTGCATAACGAATGTATGCAAATTCCTCAACAGCAGAACAGACCAGAAACTTGCAAAGGAAAGACAGGTCTCTCTTCCAGAGACCTGCAGCCCACAGACCAGAGGAATGGTCAAACAGCTGTCTGCCTGTGCAGCCAGCTGAGCGGATCCTTACAGATTCATTACTCAAAACCGCAATCATGGGTAAGACTGCCGACCTGACTGCTGGCCAGAAGGCCATCATTGACACCCTCAAGCAAGAGGATAAGACACAGAAATAAATTTCTGAATGAATAGGCTGTTTCCAGAGTGCTGTATCAAGGCACCTCAGTGGGAAGTCTGTGGGAAGGAAAAAGTGTGGCAGAAAACGCTGCACAATGAGAAGAGGTGACCGGACCCTGAGGAAGATTGTGGAGAAGGACCGATTCCAGACCTTGGGGGACCTGCGGAAGCAGTGGACTGAGTCTTGAAATGGGCAACAGGAGCCGCATTCCCCAGGTCAAGCCACTTTTGAACCAGAAACAGCGGCAAAAGCGCCTGACCTGGGCTACAGAGAAGCAGCACTGGACTGTTGCTCAGTGGTCCAAAGTACTTTTTTCGGATGAAAGCAACTTTTGCATTTCATTCGGAAATCAAGGTGCCAGAGTCTGGAGGATGACTGGGGAGAGGGAAAAGCCAAAATGCCTGAAGTCCAGTGTCAAGTACCCACAGTCAGTGATGGTCTGGGGTGCCATGTCAGCTGCTGGTGTTGGTCCACTATGTTTTATCAAGGGCAGGGTCAATGCAGCTAGCCTTCAGGAGATTTTGGAGCACTTCATGCTTCCATCTGCTGAAAAGCTTTATGGAGATGAAGATTTCATTTTTCAGCACGATCCTGGCACCTGCTCACAGTGTGAAAACCACTGGCAAATGGTTTACTGACCATGGTATTACTGTGCTCAATTGGCCTGCCAACTCTCCTGACCGGAACCCCATAGAGAATCTGTGGTATATTGTGAAGAGAAAGTTGAGAGACGCAAGACCCAACACTCTGGATGCATCCTGTATGTGTCTGGAGAGTTTACCCTGTCTGATCCCCCCATCTGGACCCGATCTTCAGGACAGAAGGTAAACAGAGAAATGCTGCCTACATGTACTGTATATAGAGAATTTAGCCTGTCTAATTCCTCCTCATTTGTCTCTAATTACAAATTGTAATTTGATCTCCCCCCTGTGTCACATGCCTGCCACGGCAGAGATGGCATATAACCCCTTTTGAAAACACAGGATGTTAACAATATAGCCATTTGGTTCCCAACTGCTTCCAAGCTAAGTGCTTCTGCCTTACTGTTACCGATTTTTGCCTGGATTTTGACTACTCTCAGCCTGCCGCCTGCACCAACGTCTGCCTGGATTTTGACTATTTTTCATTTTCATATTCATATTCAGCATGTTTGTGAGAGGGGACACTGGAGGTAGCATTCAGCTTCATGGAGGTGTGGGCATAGCGGACATCGGGTGGGAGGGACATGTTGGGGTCTGGATTGTTACAATCGGACTATAAGATGCACTGACTTTTTCCCTCCACATTTGGATGAGAAAAGGTGCGTTTTATGGTCCGGAAAATAGGGTAACTCATCACGCAAATGCTTTAATGGTCTGGCACACGGTTTTGGATATACCTCCCAACATATATTATTTCCAAAAATAATACTTTCAGTTTGTGCTCAACACTTATTTCCCATGAGTCTTCCATTTCTGAAGCCAAACTGAGAGAAATTTTGGCAGATGATAAAAAAAGAAAATAATAGAGTCAATAATATGGTTAGGATGTTTGTTCTTATTCCATAAACTTCTTTCAAGCTTGGACAGTACTCAGTATAATGCATGCGTGGGCCTTGTGCAGAAAGCAACAGTTCCACAGAAGTAGCAAGCGCACCATGTCATAACGTGTACAATTCCTGTTTGTTTTTTCATCTTTTCCTGATACTTGTCAGGGTAGTTCTGTTTTGTTTTCAGTAATTGCAGCTACAGACTGGGAGGGGAAGGACATATAGGGATTGGATTATTATTGCCTCAGTAAGCCGTGGCAACTTGCAATCGGGGAAAAATGTATTTTTAATAAACCTCCCTACAGACTGGAAGTGGGAGCACATATAGAGCCAGATGTATTACTGCTGTAGTAAATTGCTGTCATCATTATACACAAACAGCTGGAGATGGTACTTTTTAAACATGAATTCTGTCAGGAGATATTGTATTTTTAAACTGCAACGTCAAAGAAATATTACATAAATACCTAAAAGTTTTCAGTTTAAAATAATGGCATTCCTCTTCACTAAGGCCCCGTTCACATCACAAACGCGGATGGCCATGCGTGCGGAACACAACGCATGCAAACGCACGCCATCCGCGTTTGTATGCGTTGCGTGGCTGATCCCATCACTGAAAATTGAATGGGACAGCCAGGCGTTTTTACAAAAAAATGCATGCAGCATGCGTTCCCGGACCGCACAGGTCCGGAACACATGCAGTGTGAACATCAGACAGTGCACTCTATGCACTGTCTGATGTCGCGCGTGGCTGCCTCCTGCACGTGTTTCCAAAACGCGTCTGGAAACGCGTGCAGTGTGAACGGGGCCTAACACCCCACCAATCGCTGAATCATGGCAAGTGGGTAATGTATATTGAGAGCGGTAGGAGCCAGTGAGCACAGTGAGTGAATAGGTATGACCCCATACCTATGTTATGACCCGATACCTATGTTATGACCCGATGCCTATGTAGAAAGGGTAAAAAAAATGAAAGAACAAAATCGCAGGCACATTAAAAACCATTGTAATGAACAAAAAAAAAAACTAAAACGTTACCACAATGGGTTAAATTGTATTCATATCCTGATCTAATGTTATATATCCACATCAATCCCACCATCCAGTGCTGTACATCCACATCAATCACACCCTCCAGTGCTGTACATCCACATCAATCACACCGTCCAGTGCTGTACATCCACATCAATCACACCCTCCAGTGCTGTACATCCACATCAGTCATACCATCCAGTGCTGTACATCCACATCAATCACACCATCCAGTGCTGTACATCCACATCAGTCATACCATCCAGTGCTGTACATCCACATCAATCACACCATCCAGTGCTGTACATCCACATCAATCACACCCTCCAGTGCTGTACATCCACATCAGTCATACCATCCAGTGCTATACATCCACATCAGTCATACCATCCAGTGCTGTACATCCACATCAATCACACCCTCCAGTGCTGTACACCCACATCAGTCATACCATCCAGTGCTGTACATCCACATCAATCACACAATCCAGTGCTGCACATCCACATCAATCACACCCTCCAGTGCTGTACATCCACATCAATCACACCATCCAGTGCTGTAAATCCACATCAATCACACCCTCCAGTGCTGTACATCCACATCAATCACACCCTCCAGTGCTGTACATCCACATCAATCACACCCTCCAGTGCTGTACATCCACATCAATCACACCCTCCAGTGCTGTACATCCACATCAATCACACCATCCAGTGCTGTACATCCACATCAATCCCACCATCCAGTGCTGTACATCCACATCAATCACACCCTCCAGTGCTGTACATCCACATCAATCACACCGTCCAGTGCTGTACATCCACATCAATCACACCCTCCAGTGCTGTACATCCACATCAGTCATACCATCCAGTGCTGTACATCCACATCAATCCCACCATCCAGTGCTGTACATCCACATCAATCACACCCTCCAGTGCTGTACATCCACATCAGTCATACCATCCAGTGCTATACATCCACATCAGTCATACCATCCAGTGCTGTACATCCACATCAATCACACCCTCCAGTGCTGTACACCCACATCAGTCATACCATCCAGTGCTGTACATCCACATCAATCACACCCTCCAGTGCTGTACATCCACATCAATCACACCCTCCAGTGCTGTACATCCACATCAATCACACCATCCAGTGCTGTACATCCACATCAATCACACCCTCCAGTGCTGTACATCCACATCAATCACACCCTCCAGTGCTGTACATCCACATCAATCACACCCTCCAGTGCTGTACATCCAGATCAATCACACCATCCAGTGCTGTACATCCACATCAATCCCACCATCCAGTGCTGTACATCCACATCAATCACACCCTCCAGTGCTGTACATCCACTTCAGTCATACCATCCAGTGCTGTACATCCACATCAGTCATACCATGCAGTGCTGTACATCCACATCAACCACACCCTCCAGTGCTGTACATCCACCTCAATCACACCATCCAGTGCTGTACATCTACATCAATCACACCATCCAGTGCTGTACATCCACACCAATCACACCCTCCAGTGCTGTACATCCACATCAGTCATACCATGCAGTGCTGTACATCCACATCAATCACATCCTCCAGTGCTGTACATCGACATCAATCACACCATCCAGTGCTGTACATCCACATCAGTCATACCATGCAGTGCTGCACATCCACATCAATCACACCCTCCAGTGCTGTACATCCACATCAATCACACCATCCAGTGCTGTGCATCCACATCAATCACACCATCCAGTGCTGTACATCCACATCAATCACACCATCCAGTGCTGTACATCCACATCAATCCCACCATCCAGTGCTGTACATCCACATCAGTCATACCATCCAGTGCTGTACATCCACATCAGTCATACCATCCAGTGCTGTACATCCAAATCAGTCATACCATCCAGTGCTGTACATCCACATCAATCACACCCTCCAGTGCTGTACATCCACATCAATCACACCCTCCAGTGCTGTACATCCAAATCAATCACACCCTCCAGTGCTGTACATCCACATCAGTCATACCATGCAGTGCTGTACATCCACATCAATCACACCCTCCAGTGCTGTACATCCACATCAATCACACCATCCAGTGCTGTACTGTACATCCACATCTATCACACCATCCAGTGCTGTGCATCCACATCAATCACACCCTCCAGTGCTGTACATCCACATCTATCACACTATCCAGTGCTGTACATCCACATCAATCACACCATCCAGTGCTGTACATCCACATCAATCATACCCTCCAGTGCTGTACATCCACATAAGTCATACCATCCAGTGCTGTACATCCACATCAGTCATACCATGCAGTGCTGTACATCCACATCAATCACACCCTCCAGTGCTGTACATCCACCTCAATCACACCCTCCAGTGCTGTACATCCACCTCAATCACACCCTCCAGTGCTGTACATCCACATCAGTCATGCCATCCAGTGCTGTACATCCGCATCAATCACACCCTCCAGTGCTGTACATCCACATCAGTCACACCCTCCAGTGCTGTACATCCACATCTATCACACCATCCAGTGCTGTGCATCCACATCTATCACACTGTCCAGTCCTGTACATCCACATTAATCACACCATCTAGTGCTGTACATCCACATCAATCACACCCTCCAGTGCTTTACATCCACATCAGTCATACCATCCAGTGCTGTGCATCAACATCAATCACACCCTCCAGTGCTGTACATCCACATCAATCACACCATCCATTTGCGTAAATCCACATCTATCACACCCTCCAGTGCTGTACATCCACATCAATCACACCCTCCAGTGCTGTACATCCACATCAATCCCACCATCCAGTGCTGTACATCCACATCAATCACACCCTCCAGTGCTGTACAGCCACATCAATCACACCCTTCAGTGCTGTACATCCACATCAATCACACCCTCCAGTGCTGTACATCCACATCAATCAAACCCTCCAGTGCTGTACATCCAGATCAATCACACCATCCAGTGCTGTACATCCACATCAATCCCACCATCCAGTTGTGATGATTTGCTCAGCTGCCTGTGCAGACAGGCAGCCCTTTGACCATTGTGTAAGTTTGCATGCTGCAGGACTCTGGAAAGAAGAGTTTCTGTCAGTTTTGCAGCTTGTGCTTGCAGAGGAATTTGCATACGTTGTCATGCAAATTGCCTGGCCACATTCATTGGAGGCGTGTACTAAAAGTACTATGTCTTTCCCACAATGCTTGGCTGGTCATTTCCCTTCCTTGCTCAGTTCCTGATGGACACTGCTGGAGTGTCAGCCATTGCTATCTAGTATAGTTAATTCCTGGGGGTTGCTTTAGGCTCCCCTTCTAGCCCAGTCAGGTTGTATTATCTGTATTGCCTGTTCTGTCTTGTCTTGCCTGTTTGCCATTGTCCTGTCCCTATGGTGGTTGACAGGAAATGGTTCTGATCTATGTTCTTGGAGTATAGCTGGTGCAGCGGTTGCTGCCAGCTATCTCTTCTGTTCTGTTTCCTGGGATCGCGCTAGCTACTTTGTGCTAGCGCTGGGGATCCTTCTGTTCTGTTTCCTGGGATCGCGCTAGCTACTTTGTGCGAGCGCTGGGGATCCTTCTGTTCTGTCTTGTCGGTCGCGATTGCGCTGTCACCAATGGCGGTTGATAGCGAATCGTTCTGTCTTGCTGAGATCGCACTAGCCGCTAGCGTTAGCGGCTGTGGATCTTTCTGATCTGTGTTCCTGCTTGGATCACACTTGCTCTGGCGGAAGAGCGGTGGATCCTTCCTGCCTAGTTCTTGTTTTTCGTGTGTCTGTCTTGTCCACTGCGCTTGCTACAGGCTCGGTGAAGTAACCGTTAAGCAAGCGCTCGCGTCCCCTGTTTCATGTTTGTCTGTTTATGGTTAGTTAGGCGTGCTTGTCTCTATTGTGCTTATCACGTGGAGATCGCGCATAACCGCGTGCACTGTTGCGAATGAGTGCGGTGTTCGCGGTTAGCTAGCGGTTGTTATTTTCCGTATCTCCTTATTGTATTTGCTGTGCCTTTGCTACCCTCGTATTCTATTCTGTTCTGCCTTGTGTCACGTCTCGCGATCGCACCTCTCGCGATCGCGTTCCTATTTCGTATCTGCTGTTGTGTGTGCGCGGTCGCGGAGTGGCGACTGGATTGGCGCACACACATACAACCTATCCCTTTTGCTCAATCTCATTCGCAATCGCCTCTCTTGCGATTGCGTTCTGCGCTTCGTACAATTCCTGTCTGGCACTTGTGGAGGTACAGAGGATTGGTTCCTCTGCACTCCCCAGCGCCATCTGCCGACAGGAATTTCCCTCTACAGGTGCATAGCACCTTTTGCTGGGTTCCTGCAAATTATACGCTTGTGGAGGATCTCCGCCGTGTCAGCGCACGCGTTGTGCGCTGATCACGGGGAAAGTTCCACAATCGTGACAGAATGACCAGCCCAACCCAAAACCCCAGTGTAGACGGAATTTCCGATTTGTACGATTTTGTCGAATATGGCTCTTGTACCTTTAAGAGATTTAAAAAACTTGAACCTGAATCAGCAGACGAATTTTTGTCTGAGTGTACGAAACTGTTAGCGAACCCTGAATTCCAATGCACCCCAGTGTCTACCTGGGCCCCCCAAATGGTCTACATTCTGTTGGGGGGCGAAATGTCAATGTGGGGTTATGATGTGTTAGATCATACCACCCTGAGTCAAAGACACCTGGAATTCTTGGCCTTTTTAATTCACAATTGGCTGAGATTACCTCAATTACCATACCCCCTTAATGAGTTGTTGTCAGCAGCTCAATCAGCTGTTCCATCTACTCTTTCATCCATAAAGCAGCCATCCAAAGCCTCTAAGTCTAAACGTAAAAGATCTAGGAAGGCTTCCCAGCGGAAAGATCCGTTGCCCATGGCAACCACAGATAGAGAGGTTATTTCTGTCAAGTCTGAAATGGGCAAAACCATGCAGTATGATAATGATGTTTATAATGCATCTGCTGATCAGTTTCCAGGTTTTCTGCCCCAATCCAAAGCTTATGTGGATCCTGCTATAGGTAGGATCGCACACTACATTAAAGCAGTTAAAAAATCTGTTCTTGTTCCTGAACTCCACCCCTATGGAGATTATTTGGATACTGGCCTGTTTGAACCCCCATTTGCTTCCTGGGATGTTGGGGCCTTGCTGGAGGAATTCGATTTTGATTGGAAAGCCTTTTGCGATTTTTACATCGCAAAAAGCGAAGATGTCTTGAATGCTTGTCTTGACTCTATGTACCTTCTGATTGATTCCGATGAATGTGACAAGGATGATGTGGATCTGGTGATCTATGTATGGCAAACGATTTTGGATGAGTTGCACACACACCAACCAATTGATTCCAATAAAGAGACATCGTTGTCGGATGATTGTTCCTGCCTTTCTGGGGTAAAGCATGTGAGTCTTGACTTTGTGCAATCTGAAATGAATGAGTGTGCCGCTGTGGTTGATTCCTGTGCGAATCCTGAAGGATTCGCTCCTGACAGTGTGCAGTTTGAATCTGTGCGATCTGATGCCTGTTTCTCGGATGTTCCTGCAGATTGTGATCGGCATGAGTCTGCCGGTTTCCTCAAGGATGTGTGGGATCCTTTGTCATTTAGAAACAGATCTTTGAGATCTTCCATCTGTGACCCTGCTATGGGGAAAGTTTCTCGACTGTGCAGCGTCAAAAGTAAAATTAATATGCCTAATAAAGCTTGTCCTGTTGATGTCACTATTTCTTCTGCAGATGAGTCTCTGTCTCACCCTGTTCACACCTGTAAGGGCCCGTTGCCTGGGGACAGTTGCTCCAGCGTTTCGGTCCTAGATGCCTTGCAGTCTGCTCCGCAGATCGCGGAGGTTTGCGCTATAGAAGCGTCAGTTTCACAACCTAAAGTGAATTTTGATTCGCAGGTTTTGCGTTCTGATTCCTCGGATTCGACATTGTTAGCCGAATCTAAGAGTGAGACAGCGCTTCGGTTTTGCGAATCTGATGCTGAACCCTCTTTGCCTTATTCAGAGACGCTTTCTCTGAACCTGCCCTGTACCATGAATAACAATATGATGTCCAATCACACTGACATTTGTGAGTCCCTTTCTTGCTCTGAGGGAAGTTTTGACTCTCCACCCTGTACTCTGGATGAGTCAACATTGCCTTGTACAATATCTCCTGCCCTGCCCATAGAGGCTCGTCTAGGTATTGCTGCTATTTTTACTTGTTTTTCTGCAGTTTTGGAGTTACAAGCTAGTTTGACTGCCACACAGAATTCTGGGTACAGTGAGAATGAAGTTAGGGAGTCAGTGTGTGTTCCAGTAAATATACCTGTACATTCCCCCCATGATGATGAGATCCAGTCACAGGTTATGGTGGAACCATTCCTGGGACATCTGCCCTGTCCACAAAATAAAGTTCCAGTTTTGCCCTGTAACATGGATAGTTCAGAATCCTTTTTAGAAAACTTGAAAAATTATGCTCCTGAGGTCTTGTTGGATGTTCTGGAGGTCTCCGAGTTCCTCCCAAAGGGTGCAGAACTTGTAGGAGATGTCTCCTGCCCCCCAAGTTCTTCTGAGGGGTTACCCTCTTCCGTAGGCATTGCTGCCTTGCTGGCTACCTTTTCAGCTCTGATGGAGCTTCACTCATATGTAGTCAAAGATGATATTATTGTCACAGAAATTTCTGAATTTGTATCCGAGTCTTCTTTTGGAAGTCCAGTGCCTGTGACCTCCACTCATGATGATTCTCTGTCCGGTACTGGTTTTGGTCTTGTCGTGCTGGACTCTGAGGTTGGCAGTTCCCCGACATGTCCTGAGGGTTCTCCTGTGCTGGTGTACCCCAGTGTGCTCTGTGACCCAGAAAGCCCAAGTGTGTCTCGGTTACCAGCATACTCAGATGCTTCCTCGGTGGAGACATGCTCTGATATGGCCTGCCTGCTTGCATGCCCAGAAGTGGTCCCTGAAAGTCTTGATCTTGATGGGTGTCCTAGTAATTCTGAATCCGGAATTGTCATTGGTTCCATGGGGGTTCTTGGTAATTCTCCATGTGAGCCTGGTGATTGTTCTGCCCTCTTGGGATCTCTGTGGAGCTTCAAAAGGTTCTGGGAGATTCCGGGAGAAATTTTGCTTGGTACACTGGATAAGATCAACGGTGGCTTTTGTGTTGTAAGGGACACTTCGAACAGGTATTGTGGCAGGTTTGGTATTTTCGGATGCTCCGTGGAAGGTGGTGGGTATTGTCTGGAGGGTGTCGATGGCTTCTTCTCTGGCATTCACAGTCCTGATGGGTGTTATACTGAGACTGGTAGTACTGATGGGCATGTTTCGGTGGCTTCTGTTTCCGATGAGGTCGGTTTCGGGTGGACTGACTCTGGAATTGGACCTTGTCGGGCTGCCCCGACCTTCATGAGTCTTCAGTTTGAGTCTGTTGCTAATAGCAGTTTTGGGGGTCGTCTGGAATTCGACCCTGGAGGGGGGGGGTACTGTGATGATTTGCTCAGCTGCCTGTGCAGACAGGCAGCCCTTTGACCATTGTGTAAGTTTGCATGCTGCAGGACTCTGGAAAGAAGAGTTTCTGTCAGTTTTGCAGCTTGTGCTTGCAGAGGAATTTGCATACGTTGTCATGCAAATTGCCTGGCCACATTCATTGGAGGCGTGTACTATAAGTACTATGTCTTTCCCACAATGCTTGGCTGGTCATTTCCCTTCCTTGCTCAGTTCCTGATGGACACTGCTGGAGTGTCAGCCATTGCTATCTAGTATACCGGAAAATTGTATACTTACCTTCGGTAATTTTCCTTTCCTGGATTAGAAGATGGCGGCATACAGATGGGTTAGGCCACGCCCCCTGACCCCGATAGGACAGCACACATAATAAATTCAAAGAACCCGCCCCCTCCAGCCATTCTCTTGAAAATCAGTCCTCGAATGGACCAGAGGGTGGGATTCGTATGCCGCCATCTTCTAATCCAGGAAAGGAAAATTACCGAAGGTAAGTATACAATTTTCCGGTTTCCTGGATAGAGATGGCGGCATACAGATGGGATATACAAAATCAAACAAAAGAGGGAGGGAAAATGCATAAACATAATTTATTTATCCACTGCAGATAATACAGCTTCACCAAAATTCAGAGAGGTAAGACATGCAGGGTTAACATGGTAATGTTTCAGAAAAGTATGAGAGGAGGACCAGCTGGCTGCTCTACAAATTGTTTCAACTGAGACTTTTGCGAAAGATGCCCAAGAGGCTGCCATCCCTCTTGTGGAATGTGCATGTATTTCTCTAGGCACTTGCAATCCTTTAGCCTTGTAACTCATTTGAATTATCTTAACCAGCCAACTCGCTATTGTTCTAGCTGTTACGGCTTCACCTTTCCTAGCCCCTTGAATATTTACGAATAGATGATCAGAATTTCTGAATGACTGAGTAATGTCCAAATAGGTCTTAATGCTCCTTCCTACATCTAATGGATGATCTTCCTGGCCTAAACGAAATGTTTGCAAGGTAAGTTCTTGATTAATATGAAACGATGAAGACACTTTGGGTATATGCTGAACCACTGGTCTAATGACTACCCTATCTGGGAAAAATTGAAGCAGATTTTCCGTGCACCCAAGGGCTTGCAAATCAGATACTCTCTTTGCTGATGAAATAGCAACCAAGAACACTGTTTTCAGGGTAGTATTCCATAAAGATGCTGATTCTACTGGATGAAAGGGTGGATTTGATAGAACTTCCAAAATTACACAAAGATCCCACTGGGGGAAGAAAGGCTTCCTTGGAGGCCTTAGTTTGTGAACAGCTTGTACAAATTGAATGACCATAGGATTCAGGGCCCATCTTATACTAGTCAATGCAGAGAGAGCCGAAATTTGCACTTTGATTGCTGACAAGCTCAGGTTTTTATCCACACCGGATTGAAGGAAACCCAGGATATCTTGCACTCTCGGTGTTAAGATGTCGAAGCTATTAGCTGCTGCAAAGTTAGCAAATCTATCCCATATCCTATGGTATGTGGCATTTGTTGATTTTTTTCTGGCCAGCAGCAAAGTAGCCGTCACTTCTTCTGAACAACCTAAAGTTAAGTACTTCCGCCTCTCAACCTCCAGGCCGTCAAATTGAGGCTGCTGACATTGGGGTACAATTGCTCTCCCTGTGTCAGAAGATCCGGAATCTGAGGCAGCTTGATTGGTTGTTCCACACTCATCTCCATTAACATTGGAAACCATGGTCTCCTGGGCCAGTTTGGAACAATAAGGATGATCATGGTTGACTCTAAGGTCAGCCTCTGAAGAAACCTCATTATTAAAGGGAATGGAGGAAATGCGTATCCCAGGCTGAAATCCCAAGGTAATGTCAGACAGTCCACTCCTGTTGATGTTGGATTGTGATAACGGGAGAAGTAGAGTGGTAACTTCCTGTTCTCTGGAGAGGCAAACATGTCTATCTGAGGAAGGCCCCACTTCTGCACGATCAACTGGAATACTTGACTGTTCAATTCCCATTCGTGAGGATTCACGAATTGCCTGCTGAGATGATCTGCCAGACAATTCTGGGGTCCCGGCAGATATACTGCCGTGAGAGTCGACAAATTTTTCTGCGCCCAAGTCATTATATGGCTTACTTCCTGAAACAAAGACTGGCTTCTTGTTCCCCCCTGCCTCCTGATGTAGGCTACTGCCGTCGTGTTGTCTATTTGAAGAAGCACATGTTTCCCTATGATCAGATGCTGAAAAGCCTTTAAAGCTAAGTATGCCGCCCTCAGTTCTATTATGTTCGAGGGAACTCCAGACTGCATCGTCTTCCATCTGTTCTGTACTTGCATACCTTCGCAATGGGCTCCCCATCCGACTAGACTGGCGTCTGTAGTCACTATGACTGGACTGTCCTGTAAGAGTTGGTAGCCATTCGTCAAGTGAGCTTCCTGAGTCCACCAGATCAACGAGTTTCTGACCTTTAATGGTAACACCATCTTCTGGGACATGAACTTCTTGTTCCATTTGCTTAGAAAGAAGATTTGAAATTCTCTTAGGTTCCAGTGTGCCCATTTCACCATGGGAATTGTGGATGAGAGAGTTCCCAGAAGACTGAGGCATCTCCTCGCTGACAGGCATCTCTGAGATAGTACTGATCTGATCTTCTCTCGGATTGATATCACCTTCTGAGTTGGAAGGCAGACTTTGTTTTGACTGGTTATGAACCTTGCTCCCAGAAATATTAGATCTTGAGAGGGTGACAACTGACTTTTCTGTAGATTTACAATCCAACCTAACGACTGAAGTTGTGACAATAATGTTTGCTGGTGCTGGAGAAGAAGGGAACGATCTTGGTTGACTAAAAGAATATCGTCCAGATAATGGAATATTCTTATACCCTTCTGCCTCAAGAATGCTATTACTGGAACCAGTATTTTTGTGAAAGTTCTTGGGGCTGTCGACAGGCCGAAAGGCAGACTTTGAAACTGCCAGTGCTGATTGTTTACTGAAAACCTCAGGTATTTTTGAAAACTTTGACGTATTGGAATGTGAAGGTAAGCGTCTGCGAGATCGATTGTCGACATCCAATCGAACTTCCTTACGACCTTTATAATAGTTTGTAGGGATTCCATTTTGAAGTGACGAATCTTTATATACTTGTTGAGAAACTTCAGGTCTAGTATTGGACGCCAACCTCCCGAATTTTTGGGAACCAAGAAGAGTGGAGAATAAATTCCCCTGAATTCTTCTTTTCGTGGAACTTTGACTATTGCATTGGCTTTGACCAAGAAGTTCACATAGTCTAACAATGTCTGACGCTTCTGAAGGTTGCGCACTAACTTTGTCTCTACAAACCTCTTTCTGGGTGGAGTATGCTTGAATTTCCAGGAGTGACCTTTCGTTAAGGTTTTCACTACCCAATCGTCCTTTATCGTCTCCACCCAAACATCCAGGAAAGAACGCAGTCTTGCTCCCACCTGGTTCGTCTGGGTGGTCGCACCTTCAGAATGTCTTTGGGCCTTGGCTAGCTCCAGGGTTAGTCTTGTTTTTCCCTGACTTAAGAAAGGACGACTGAGTACCCCTCCAGTTTCTGTTAAATGGTTTTCCGGGCTTATAGGACCGTGCCTGCTGGTATCTCCCCGAAGACTGCTTCCTATTTGGCTGCTGACGAAAAGTCTTTGACTTCCTGTCCTGTGGCAATAATCCGGATTTTCCACCGGTTACTTTGGCTATCGCCCCGTCCATTTCTGTACCAAATAGGTGCTCACCGTCAAACGGTATTTTGCACCAATTGTTTCTGGAAGATTGGTCCGCAGACCAAGGTTTTAGCCATAGTGCCCTCCTAGCTGTTACATTAAGCAACATTGCTCTAGCTGAAGATCTTATGGTATCGATAGCCGCTTCTCCTACGAAGTCACCCGCCAGCTTCAATTCGTCTAAGGCTTTTATAATTTCTTGCCTGTCAGTGCCAGAATTGAGGGCTATCTCAATATTTTCAACCCAGACCTTAATTGCCTTCGCCAAAGAGGTTAAGGCTACTGCTGGCTTACATGCCGCCCCAGCCGCAAGAAAAGCCTTCTTAAGGTCAGTATCTACCTTCCTATCTAATGGATTGCTAAAAGACACAGCATCGTCCATCGGCAGAGTAACATGACGCGCCAGCCTCATGATGGATGCGTCCACCACCGGTGCACAATCCATTACCTTTGCATCTTCATTACTAAATGGGTAAAGTTTCATAAACCTGTTAGATAAGGAAGGTTTTTGTTCCACCTTGTTCCACTCTTTAATAAATATGTCTTTAATAACTTTCATCATTGGGAAATTATTCGGCTGTCTGTTTAAATGTGGGTAATATTTATCCGGCTCTTGTTCCGCTTCCTTATCCTCTTCCCAGCCAATTGCAGACTTAATAGCTGAAACAAAGGCTGGAATTAAAGCAAAGTCAAAACCTACTGGAGGTAGGCCTGAAGTGGAAGCGGCCTCATCTGTCTGAGCTTGAGGAACAGACGTAACCTGCTGAGATACTGCCATCTTGTCAAAAGTTTCTTGAACTGCCTGCTGGATTAGAGACATTACTTGCTGGTTATCAGCATCTTTGTCCCTTCCTAACTCAGCAAAACATGCCTCACACACCATTTTGTCAGGAAGAGCTGGCTGGGCACAGGACCAACACAGGGATTTAGCGGGCTGGGAGTATCTTTGATCCTCCATAGGTATTGGAATTGGGGATCTTTGCCTTCTATGTGGGCTATGAGATCTCCTTGAGTAATGTCTATGGTAGCCAAAGTCTGGAGAGTATCTCCTATTAGGGGACCTTCTCCTAGAATCATATCTTTGTCTAGGCGATCTGCTCCTTCTACTGTAGTATCTTCCTGGAGACCGTCTCCTAGAGGGAGAACGTCTCCTAGATGGAGAGCGTCTTTTGGATGGAGAATATCTCCTAGATGGAGAGCGCCTCCTGGATGTACGCCTTTCCTGTGATCGTTTATCATCCTTCTTGGACTTTTCCCTCCTTTCAGGGGACTTTCTTCTAGATGAGCTTGCATCATAAGAAGATCGATTTCTCCCAGGTCTTGAGGATGACCGAGATTGCGCCCCTCTTAAGGACTGGTGACGTTTAGACACCTCTTGTCCACTCTCTCCCTCATGCGGACTGTGGAGACATAGAAAAAAGATATGCTCCACTAAAAAATCCGACAAATCTAAGGGGAGATAGCACTCTTTTTTCTTTTAAAACCATTAAACCCCTGTGGCATTAAAATATATCAAATAACACCCACGTGAGAAAAGAAAAGAGTGACATTCAGTCACTCAGTACCTCTCCCGGGGATTTGCAGGAGCTTCTCCATGAACATCCATCCTAAAATCATATTGACATGTCATCAGATACAAATAAAATCCTATTACCTGGTCAGCTGCAATTGAAGGATAGCTGCCTGCATACCTGAAGGTCAATGCTAAAAACCGATCTGTGTACAATGACTCCAAGGCAATGAAGATACTGCAACCAGAGCGGTACCGCAGCGTGCAGGATCAGCTGCCACCCGCTCTGGCGTTCTGCGCGCTTTGGCCAGTTTAAATCCTCTTCCTCTTTCTCTTCCGGGAACCCCAGTCAGGTGACCCTTCCAGCCAATAGGCGATGATCTCGGCAAATCCCGCGAGATCAAGCCACACTAAGAGCCATCTAGCTGTAAACAAACAGCGTCAGCTGCCAACAGGGGAAAACTAAATGCGGTCAAGAGAGCTTCTACCTCCGCATATATAAGCCCCATTTAGAGGCCGCAATGCACCGCAAGGATGGGAGAGGCTGAACCCATCCATATTACGCCAAAAAAATGGGAAAAAAAAAGGTAAAAGAAAAACCGGCGCTTAAATATATAACAAGCAAAAAGTGTGCCGTCCATTCGAGGACAGTTAAAAAAAGAATGGCTGGAGGGGGCGGGTTCTTTGAATTTATTATGTGTGCTGTCCTATCGGGGTCAGGGGGCGTGGCCTAACCCATCTGTATGCCGCCATCTCTATCCAGGAAAGTTAATTCCTGGGGGTTGCTTTAGGCTCCCCTTCTAGCCCAGTCAGGTTGTATTATCTGTATTGCCTGTTCTGTCTTGTCTTGCCTGTTTGCCATTGTCCTGTCCCTATGGTGGTTGACAGGAAATGGTTCTGATCTATGTTCTTGGAGTATAGCTGGTGCAGCGGTTGCTGCCAGCTATCTCTTCTGTTCTGTTTCCTGGGATCGCGCTAGCTACTTTGTGCTAGCGCTGGGGATCCTTCTGTTCTGTTTCCTGGGATCGCGCTAGCTACTTTGTGCGAGCGCTGGGGATCCTTCTGTTCTGTCTTGTCGGTCGCGATTGCGCTGTCACCAACGGCGGTTGATAGCGAATCGTTCTGTCTTGCTGAGATCGCACTAGCCGCTAGCGTTAGCGGCTGTGGATCTTTCTGATCTGTGTTCCTGCTTGGATCACACTTGCTCTGGCGGAAGAGCGGTGGATCCTTCCTGCCTAGTTCTTGTTTTTCGTGTGTCTGTCTTGTCCGCTGCGCTTGCTACAGGCTCGGTGAAGTAACCGTTAAGCAAGCGCTCGCGTCCCCTGTTTCATGTTTGTCTGTTTATGGTTAGTTAGGCGTGCTTGTCTCTATTGTGCTTATCACGTGGAGATCGCGCATAACCGCGTGCACTGTTGCGAATGAGTGCGGTGTTCGCGGTTAGCTAGCGGTTGTTATTTTCCGTATCTCCTTATTGTATTTGCTGTGCCTTTGCTACCCTCGTATTCTATTCTGTTCTGCCTTGTGTCACGTCTCGCGATCGCACCTCTCGCGATCGCGTTCCTATTTCGTATCTGCTGTTGTGTGTGCGCGGTCGCGGAGTGGCGACTGGATTGGCGCACACACATACAACCTATCCCTTTTGCTCAATCTCATTCGCAATCGCCTCTCTTGCGATTGCGTTCTGCGCTTCGTACAATTCCTGTCTGGCACTTGTGGAGGTACAGAGGATTGGTTCCTCTGCACTCCCCAGCGCCATCTGCCGACAGGAATTTCCCTCTACAGGTGCATAGCACCTTTTGCTGGGTTCCTGCAAATTATACGCTTGTGGAGGATCTCCGCCGTGTCAGCGCACGCGTTGTGCGCTGATCACGGGGAAAGTTCCACAATCGTGACACCAGTGCTGTACATCCACATCAATCACACCCTCCAGTGCTGTACATCCACTTCAGTCATACCATCCAGTGCTGTACATCCACATCAGTCATACCATGCAGTGCTGTACATCCACATCAACCACACCCTCCAGTGCTGTACATCCACCTCAATCACACCATCCAGTGCTGTACATCTACATCAATCACACCATCCAGTGCTGTACATCCACACCAATCACACCCTCCAGTGCTGTGCATCCACATCAGTCATACCATGCAGTGCTGTACATCCACATCAATCACATCCTCCAGTGCTGTACATCGACATCAATCACACCATCCAGTGCTGTACATCCACATCAGTCATACCATGCAGTGCTGCACATCCACATCAATCACACCCTCCAGTGCTGTACATCCACATCAATCACACCATCCAGTGCTGTGCATCCACATCAATCACACCATCCAGTGCTGTACATCCACATCAATCACACCATCCAGTGCTGTACATCCACATCAATCCCACCATCCAGTGCTGTACATCCACATCAGTTATACCATCCAGTGCTGTACATCCACATCAGTCATACCATCCAGTGCTGTACATCCACATCAGTCATACCATCCAGTGCTGTACATCCACATCAATCACACCCTCCAGTGCTGTACATCCACATCAATCACACCCTCCAGTGCTGTACATCCACATCAATCACACCCTCCAGTGCTGTACATCCACATCAGTCATACCATGCAGTGCTGTACATCCACATCAATCACACCCTCCAGTGCTGTACATCCACATCAATCACACCATCCAGTGCTGTACTGTACATCCACATCTATCACACCATCCAGTGCTGTGCATCCACATCAATCACACCCTCCAGTGCTGTACATCCACATCTATCACACTGTCCAGTGCTGCACATCCACATCAATCACACCCTCCAGTGCTGTACATCCACATCAATCACACCATCCAGTGCTGTGCATCCACATCAATCACACCATCCAGTGCTGTACATCCACATCAATCACACCATCCAGTGCTGTACATCCACATCAATCCCACCATCCAGTGCTGTACATCCACATCAGTCATACCATCCAGTGCTGTACATCCACATCAGTCATACCATCCAGTGCTGTACATCCACATCAATCACACCCTCCAGTGCTGTACATCCACATCAATCACACCCTCCAGTGCTGTACATCCACATCAATCACACCCTCCAGTGCTGTACATCCACATCAGTCATACCATGCAGTGCTGTACATCCACATCAATCACACCCTCCAGTGCTGTACATCCACATCAATCACACCATCCAGTGCTGTACTGTACATCCACATCTATCACACCATCCAGTGCTGTGCATCCACATCAATCACACCCTCCAGTGCTGTACATCCACATCTATCACACTGTCCAGTGCTGTACATCCACATTGATCACACCATCCAGTGCTGTACATCAACATCAATCACACCCTCCAGTGCTGTACATCCACATCAATCACACTATCCACTGCTGTACATCCACATCAATCACACCATCCAGTGCTGTACATCCACATCAATCATACCCTCCAGTGCTGTACATCCACATAAGTCATACCATCCAGTGCTGTACATCCACATCAGTCATACCATGCAGTGCTGTACATCCACATCAATCACACCCTCCAGTGCTGTACATCCACCTCAATCACACCCTCCAGTGCTGTACATCCACCTCAATCACACCCTCCAGTGCTGTACATCCACATCAGTCATACCATCCAGTGCTGTACATCCGCATCAATCACACCCTCCAGTGCTGTACATCCACATCAGTCACACCCTCCAGTGCTGTACATCCACATCTATCACACCATCCAGTGCTGTGCATCCACATCTATCACACTGTCCAGTCCTGTACATCCACATTAATCACACCATCTAGTGCTGTACATCCACATCAATCACACCCTCCAGTGCTTTACATCCACATCAGTCATACCATCAAGTGCTGTGCATCAACATCAATCACACCCTCCAGTGCTGTACATCCACATCAATCACACCATCCAGTTGCGTAAATCCACATCTATCACACCCTCCAGTGCTGTACATCCACATCAATCACACCCTCCAGTGCTGTACATCCACATCAATCCCACCATCCAGTGCTGTACATCCACATCAATCACACCCTCCAGTGCTGTACAGCCACATCAATCACACCCTTCAGTGCTGTACATCCACATCAATCACACCCTCCAGTGCTGTACATCCACATCAATCACACCATCCAGTGCTGTACATCCACATTAATCACTCTCTCCAGTGCTGTACATCCACATCAATCACACCATCCAGTGCTGTGCATCCCCATCAATCACACCATCCAGTGCTGTACTGTACATCCACATCTATCACACCATCCAGTGCTGTGCATCCACATCTCTCACACTGTCCAGTGCTGTACATCCACATTAATCACACCATCCAGTGCTGTACATCCACATCAATCACACCCTCCAGTGCTGTACATCCACATCAATCACTCCATCCAGTGCTGTACATCCACATCAATCATACTATCCAGTGCTGTACATCCACATCAATCACACTCTTCAGTGCTGTACATCCACATCAATCACACCATCCAGTGCTGTACATCTGCATCAATCACACCCTCCAGTGCTGTACATCCACATCAATCACACCCTCCAGTGCTGTACATCCACATCAATCACACTCTACAGTGCTGTACATCCACATCAATCACACCATCCAGTGCTGTACATCTGCATCAATCACACCCTCCAGTGCTGTACATCCACATCAATCACACCCTCCAGTGCTGTACATTCACATCAATCACACCCTCCAGTGCTGTACATCCACATCAGTCATACCATGCAGTGCTGTACATCCACATCAATCACATCCTCCAGTGCTGTACATCGACATCAATCACACCATCCAGTGCTGTACATCCACATCAGTCATACCATGCAGTGCTGCACATCCACATCAATCACACCCTCCAGTGCTGTACATCCACATCAATCACACCATCCAGTGCTGTGCATCCACATCAATCACACCATCCAGTGCTGTACATCCACATCAATCACACCATCCAGTGCTGTACATCCACATCAGTCATACCATCCAGTGCTGTACATCCACATCAGTCATACCATCCAGTGCTGTACATCCACATCAGTCATACCATCCAGTGCTGTACATCCACATCAATCACACCCTCCAGTGCTGTACATCCACATCAATCACACCCTCCAGTGCTGTACATCCACATCAATCACACCCTCCAGTGCTGTACATCCACATCAGTCATACTATGCAGTGCTGTACATCCACATCAATCACACCCTCCAGTGCTGTACATCCACATCAATCACACCATCCAGTGCTGTACTGTACATCCACATCTATCACACCATCCAGTGCTGTGCATCCACATCAATCACACCCTCCAGTGCTGTACATCCACATCTATCACACTGTCCAGTGCTGTACATCCACATTGATCACACCATCCAGTGCTGTACATCAACATCAATCACACCCTCCAGTGCTGTACATCCACATCAATCACACTATCCAGTGCTGTACATCCACATCAATCACACCATCCAGTGCTGTACATCCACATCAATCACTCCATCCAGTGCTGTACATCCACATCAATCATACCCTCCAGTGCTGTACATCCACATAAGTCATACCATTCAGTGCTGTACATCCACATCAGTCATACCATGCAGTGCTGTACATCCACATCAATCACACCCTCCAGTGCTGTACATCCACCTCAATCACACCCTCCAGTGCTGTACATCCACATCAGTCATACCATTCAATGCTGTACATCCGCATCAATCACACCCTCCAGTGCTGTACATCCACATCAATCACACCCTCCAGTGCTGTACATCCACCTCAATCACACCCTCCAGTGCTGTACATCCACATCAGTCATACCATCCAGTGCTGTACATCCGCATCAATCACACCCTCCAGTGCTGTACATCCACATCAGTCACACCCTCCAGTGCTGTACATCCACATCTATCACACCATCCAGTGCTGTGCATTCACATCTATCACATTGTCCAGTCCTGTACATCCACATTAATCACACCATCTAGTGCTGTACATCCACATCAATCACACCCTCCAGTGCTTTACATCCACATCAGTCATACCATCCAGTGCTGTGCATCAACATCAATCACACCCTCCAGTGCTGTACATCCACATCAATCACACCATCCAGTGCTGTACATCCACATCTATCACACCCTCCAGTGCTGTACATCCACATCAATCACACCCTCCAGTGCTGTACATGCACATCAATCCCACCATCCAGTGCTGTACATCCACATCAATCACACCCTCCAGTGCTGTACATCCACATCAATCACACCCTCCAGTGCTGTACAGCCACATCAATCACACCCTTCAGTGCTGTACATCCACATCAATCACACCCTCCAGTGCTGTACATCCACATCAATCACACCATCCAGTGCTGTACATCCACATTAATCACTCTCTCCAGTGCTGTACATCCACATCAATCACACCATCCAGTGCTGTGCATCCCCATCAATCACACCATCCAGTGCTGTACTGTACATCCACATCTATCACACCATCCAGTGCTGTGCATCCACATCTCTCACACTGTCCAGTGCTGTACATCCACATTAATCACACCATCCAGTGCTGTACATCCACATCAATCACACCCTCCAGTGCTGTACATCCACATCAATCACACCATCCAGTGCTGTACATCCACATCAATCATACTATCCAGTGCTGTACATCCACATCAATCACACTCTCCAGTGCTGTACATCCACATCAATCACACCATCCAGTGCTGTACATCTGCATCAATCACACCCTCCAGTGCTGTACATCCACATCAATAACACCCTCCAGTGCTGTACATCCACATCAATTACACTCTACAGTGCTGTACATCCACATCAATCACACCATCCAGTGCTGTACATCTGCATCAATCACACCCTCCAGTGCTGTACATCCACATCAATCATACCCTCCAGTGCTGTACATCCACATCAATCACACCCTCCAGTGCTGTACATCCACATCAATCACACCCTCCAGTGCTGTACATCCACATCAATCACACCCTCCAGTGCTGTACATCCACATCAATCACACCCTCCAGTGCTGTACATCCACATCAATCACACCCTCCAGTGCTGTACATCCACCTCAATCACACCCTCCAGTGCTGTACATCCACATCAATCACACCCTCCAGTGCTGTACATCCACATCAATCACACCCTCCAGTGCTGTACATCCACATCAGTCATACCATGCAGTGCTGTACATCTACATCAATCACATCCTCCAGTGCTGTACATCGACATCAATCACACCATCCAGTGCTGTACATCCACATCAGTCATACCATGCAGTGCTGCACATCCACATCAATCACACCCTCCAGTGCTGTACATCCACATCAATCACACCATCCAGTGCTGTGCATCCACATCAATCACACCATCCAGTGCTGTACATCCACATCAATCACACCATCCAGTGCTGTACATCCACATCAGTCATACCATCCAGTGCTGTACATCCACATCAGTCATACCATCCAGTGCTGTACATCCACATCAGTCATACCATCCAGTGCTGTACATCCACATCAATCACACCCTCCAGTGCTGTACATCCACATCAATCACACCCCCCAGTGCTGTACATCCACATCAATCACACCCTCCAGTGCTGTACATCCACATCAGTCATACCATGCAGTGCTGTACATCCACATCAATCACACCCTCCAGTGCTGTACATCCACATCAATCACACCATCCAGTGCTGTACTGTACATCTACATCTATCACACCATCCAGTGCTGTGCATCCACATCAATCACACCCTCCAGTGCTGTACATCCACATCTATCACACTGTCCAGTGCTGTACATCCACATTGATCACACCCTCCAGTGCTGTACATCAACATTAATCACACCCTCCAGTGCTGTACATCCACATCAATCACACTATCCAGTGCTGTACATCCACATCAATCACACCATCCAGTGCTGTACATCCACATCAATCACACCATCCAGTGCTGTACATCCACCTCAATCACACCCTCCAGTGCTGTACATCCACCTCAATCACACCCTCCAGTGCTGTACATCCACATCAGTCATACCATCCAGTGCTGTACATCCGCATCAATCACACCCTCCAGTGCTGTACATCCACATCTATCACACCATCCAGTGCTGTACATCCACATCTATCACACCCTCCAGTGCTGTACATCCACATCAATCACACCCTCCAGTGCTGTACATCCACATCAATCCCACCATCCAGTGCTGTACATCCACATCAATCACACCCTCCAGTGCTGTACAGCCACATCAATCACACCCTTCAGTGCTGTACATCCACATCAATCACACCCTCCAGTGCTGTACATCCACATCAATCACACCATCCAGTGCTGTGCATCCACATCTATCACATTGTCCAGTCCTGTACATCCACATTAATCACACCATCTAGTGCTGTACATCCACATCAATCACACCCTCCAGTGCTTTACATCCACATCAGTCATACCATCCAGTGCTGTGCATCAACATCAATCACACCCTCCAGTGCTGTACATCCACATCAATCACACCATCCAGTGCTGTACATCCACATCTATCACACCCTCCAGTGCTGTACATCCACATCAATCACACCCTCCAGTGCTGTACATCCACATCAATCCCACCATCCAGTGCTGTACATCCACATCAATCACACCCTCCAGTGCTGTACAGCCACATCAATCACACCCTTCAGTGCTGTACATCCAAATCAATCACACCCTCCAGTGCTGTACATCCACATCAATCACACCATCCAGTGCTGTACATCCACATTAATCACTCTCTCCAGTGCTGTACATCCACATCAATCACACCATCCAGTGCTGTGCATCCCCATCAATCACACCATCCAGTGCTGTACTGTACATCCACATCTATCACACCATCCAGTGCTGTGCATCCACATCTCTCACACTGTCCAGTGCTGTACATCCACATTAATCACACCATCCAGTGCTGTACATCCACATCAATCACACCCTCCAGTGCTGTACATCCACATCAATCACACCATCCAGTGCTGTACATCCACATCAATCATACTATCCAGTGCTGTACATCCACATCAATCACACTCTCCAGTGCTGTACATCCACATCAATCACACCATCCAGTGCTGTACATCTGCATCAATCACACCCTCCAGTGCTGTACATCCACATCAATAACACCCTCCAGTGCTGTACATCCACATCAATCACACTCTACAGTGCTGTACATCCACATCAATCACACCATCCAGTGCTGTACATCTGCATCAATCACACCCTCCAGTGCTGTACATCCACATCAATCATACCCTCCAGTGCTGTACATCCACATCAATCACACCCTCCAGTGCTGTACATCCACATCAATCACACCCTCCAGTGCTGTACATCCACATCAATCACACCCTCCAGTGCTGTACATCCACATCAATCACACCCTCCAGTGCTGTACATCCACATCAATCACACCCTCCAGTGCTGTACATCCACCTCAATCACACCCTCCAGTGCTGTACATCCACATCAATCACACCCTCCAGTGCTGTACATCCACATCAATCACACCCTCCAGTGCTGTACATCCACATCAGTCATACCATGCAGTGCTGTACATCTACATCAATCACATCCTCCAGTGCTGTACATCGACATCAATCACACCATCCAGTGCTGTACATCCACATCAGTCATACCATGCAGTGCTGCACATCCACATCAATCACACCCTCCAGTGCTGTACATCCACATCAATCACACCATCCAGTGCTGTGCATCCACATCAATCACACCATCCAGTGCTGTACATCCACATCAATCACACCATCCAGTGCTGTACATCCACATCAGTCATACCATCCAGTGCTGTACATCCACATCAGTCATACCATCCAGTGCTGTACATCCACATCAGTCATACCATCCAGTGCTGTACATCCACATCAATCACACCCTCCAGTGCTGTACATCCACATCAATCACACCCTCCAGTGCTGTACATCCACATCAATCACACCCTCCAGTGCTGTACATCCACATCAGTCATACCATGCAGTGCTGTACATCCACATCAATCACACCCTCCAGTGCTGTACATCCACATCAATCACACCATCCAGTGCTGTACTGTACATCTACATCTATCACACCCTCCAGTGCTGTGCATCCACATCAATCACACCCTCCAGTGCTGTACATCCACATCTATCACACTGTCCAGTGCTGTACATCCACATTGATCACACCATCCAGTGCTGTACATCAACATTAATCACACCCTCCAGTGCTGTACATCCACATCAATCACACTATCCAGTGCTGTACATCCACATCAATCACACCATCCAGTGCTGTACATCCACATCAATCACACCATCCAGTGCTGTACATCCACCTCAATCACACCCTCCAGTGCTGTACATCCACCTCAATCACACCCTCCAGTGCTGTACATCCACATCAGTCATACCATCCAGTGCTGTACATCTGCATCAATCACACCCTCCAGTGCTGTACATCCACATCTATCACACCATCCAGTGCTGTACATCCGCATCTATCACACCCTCCAGTGCTGTACATCCACATCAATCACACCCTCCAGTGCTGTACATCCACATCAATCCCACCATCCAGTGCTGTACATCCACATCAATCACACCCTCCAGTGCTGTACAGCCACATCAATCACACCCTTCAGTGCTGTACATCCACATCAATCACACCCTCCAGTGCTGTACATCCACATCAATCACACCATCCAGTGCTGTACATCCACATTAATCACTCTCTCCAGTGCTGTACATCCACATCAATCACACCATCCAGTGCTGTGCATTCCCATCAATCACACTATCCAGTGCTGTACTGTACATCCACATCTATCACACCATCCAGTGCTGTGCATCCACATCTCTCACACTGTCTAGTGCTGTACATCCACATTAATCACACCATCCAGTGCTGTACATCCACATCAATCACACCCTCCAGTGCTGTACATCCACATCAATCATACTATCCAGTGCTGTACATCCACATCAATCACACTCTCCAGTGCTGTACATCCACATCAATCACACCATCCAGTGCTGTACATCTGCATCAATCACACCCTCCAGTGCTGTACATCCACATCAATCACACCCTCCAGTGCTGTACATCCACATCAATCACACTCTACTGTGCTGTATATCTACATCAATCACACCATCCAGTGCTGTACATCTGCATCAATCACACCCTCCAGTGCTGTACATCCACATCAATCACACCCTCCAGTGCTGTACATCCACATCAATCACACCCTCCAGTGCTGTACATCCACATCAATCACACCCTCCAGTGCTGTACATCCACATCAATCACACCCTCCAGTGCTGTACATCCACATCAATCACACCCTCCAGTGCTGTACATCCACATCAATCACACCCTCCAGTGCTGTACATCCACATGAATCACGCCCTCCAGTGCTGTACATCCACATCAATCACACCCTCCAGTGCTGTACATCCACATCAGTCATACCATGCAGTGCTGTACATCCACACCCTCAAGTGTAATGTCTGGAAACACGACGACCACCTGATAAATAATTGGGATCCAGTTGGTCCCCTTTAGGCCTGGTTCAACATTGGGATCGCAAAAAGCAAATCACAATCACCTATGAAGTGTGATTGCATTCTTACCAAGCAATTGTGGCTCCATGTTGCAGTGATTGCGTTTTTCGAGTGTCATTCCAAAGAATGAGAATGGCATTCAAACTGCCACCGAAATGTTGCACACAGTGCACCTCTGCGATATAAGCACCCCGCAGGCACTGCAAGGATTTACCACAGTGCTTTGCTGAATACCGGCTATCAGCAAAGAGCAGAAACACTCCCCACCAAAAGCACAGCAAGTGTGAACTGGCCCTTGAGAGAATTTGATTGGTGATTACAAATTGTTGAAAACCTGCAGTGTAGAACTCAGGGGCATATTTAAAATGATTTAAATATACCGCCAAGTTCTAGTTATGGCCTCCTCTTCCCCACAGCCATACCAATCCTCTCCAAAAAGTTACAAAGCAGAGAATCGCTAACGAAACAAAAAAGATGCAGGCTGACAATCGTAATTCTGGAAAATACCAATTGCACTAGCAAAAACCCAGCAATGCAAATTACATGTTCATCGCTGTGCTGTTGCTATTGGCACAATGGGCACGATACAATTTTTGAATCGTAACATGCCTAATACAAAAGGGCCCTAATTAGTTGATCTCCCTCTAAGATGGTTGATTATATTCTTTTTTGGTAGAGTACTTTGGCTAATCCAAATGGCTAAAAGTAAATCACATTTTGGCCAATAGGGTTGTAGGCCGGCCCACCATGGCAAGGTAGACTCTTAGGGCGGGTTGGGGGAAGGGAGTGAGAGAGGTCTAGGGGATGGCAGTTTTGAAGAGGAATAATGGGGATAGGTGGCCATCATGGGTATCACTCTTACACCCTCAAGTGTAATGTCTGGAAACATGACGACCTCCTGATAAATAATTGGGATCCAGTTGGTCCCCCTTAGGTCTGGTTCAACATTGGGATCGCAAAAGGCAAATCACAATCACCTATGGAGTGTGATTGCATTTTTACCAAGCAATTGTGGCTCCATGTTGCAGTGATTGCGTTTTTCGAGTCTCATTCCAGAGAATGAGAATGGCATTCTAACTGCCACCTAAATGTTGCACACAGTGCACCTCTGCGATATAAGCACACCGCAGGCACTGCAAGCATTTACCACAGTGCTTTGCTGAATACCGGCTATCAGCAAAAAAGCAGAAATGCTCCCTACCAAAAGCACAACATGTGTGAACTGGCCCTTGAGAGAATTTGATTGGTGATTACAAATTGTTGCTACCTGCAGTGTAGAACTCAGGGGCATATTTAAAATGATTTAAATATACCACCAAATTCTAGTTATGGCCTCCTCCTCCCCACAGCCATGCCAATCCTCTCCAAAAAGTTACAAAGCATAGAAGCGCAAACAAAACAAAAAAGATGCAGGCCGACAAACGTAATTCTGGAAAATACCAATTGCACTAGCAAAAACCCAGCAATGCAAATTACATGTTCATCGCTGTGGTGTTGCTATTGGCACAATACAATTTTTGAATCGTAACATGCCTAATACAAAAGGGCCCTAATTAGTTGTTCTCCCTCTAAGATGGTTTATTATATTCTTTTTTGGCAGAGTACTTTGGCTAATCCAATTGGCTAAAAGTAAATCACATTTTGGCCAATAGGATTGTAAGCCGGCCCACCATGGCAAGGTAGACTCTTAGGGCGGGTTGGGGGAAGGGAGTGAGAGAGGTCTAGGAGATGGCAGTTCTGAAGAGGGATAATGGGGATAGGTGGCCATCATGGGTATCACTCTTACACCCTCAAGTGTAATATCTGGAAACATGACGACCACCTGATAAATAATTGGGATCCAGTTGGTCCCCCTTAGGCCCGGTTCAACATTGGGATCTCAAAAGGCAAATCACAATCGCCTGTGGAGTGTGATTGCATTTTTACCAAGCAATTGTGGCTCCATGTTGCAGTGATTGCGTTTTTCGAGTCTCATTCCAGAGAATGAGAATGGCATACTAACTACCACCAACATGTTGCATGCAGTGCACCTTTGCGACATATGCACACCGCAGGCACTGCAAGGATTTACCACAGTGCTTTGCTGAATAACGGCTATCAGCAAAGAGCAGAAACGCTCCCCACCAAAAGCACAACAAGTGTGAACTGGCCCTTGAGAGAATTTGATTGGTGATTACAAATTGTTGCAACCTGCAGTGTAGAACTCAGGGGCATATTTAAAATGATTTAAATATACCGCCAAGTTCTAGTTATTGCCTCCTCCTCCCCACAGCCATACCAATCCTCTCCAAAAAGTTACAAAGCATAGAAGCGCAAAAAAAACAAAAAAGATGCAGGCCGACAATCGTAATTCTGGAAAATACCAATTGCACTAGCAAAAACCCAGCAATGCAAATTATATGTTTATTGCCGTGCTGTTGCTATTGGCAATATGGGCACAATACAATTTTTGAATCGTAACATGCCTAATACAAAAGGGCCCTAATTAGTTGATCTCCCTCTAAGATGGTTTATTATATTCTTTTTTGGCAGAGTACTTTGGCTAATCCAATTGGCTAAAAGTAAATCACATTTTGGCCAATAGGATTGTAAGCCGGCCCACCATGGCAAGGTGGACTCTTAGGGCGGGTTGGGGGAAGGGAGTGAGAGAGGTCTAGGGGATGGCAGTTTTGAAGAGGGATAATGGGGATAGGTGGCCATCATGGGTATCACTCTTACACCTTCAAGTGTAATGTCTGGAAACATGACGACCACCTGATAAATAATTGGGATCCAGTTGGTCCCCCTTAGGCCTGGTTCAACATTGGGATCGCAAAAGGCAAATCACAATCGCCTACGGAGTGTGACTGCATTTTTACCAAGCAATTGTGGCTCCATGTTGCAGTGATTGCATTTTTCGAGTCTCATTCCAGAGAATGAGAATGGCATACTAACTATCACCAACATGTTGCACACAGTGCACCTTTGCGACATATGCACACCGCAGGCACTACAAGGATTTACCACAGTGCTTTGCTGAATACCGGCTATCAGCAAAGAGCAGAAATGCTCCCCACCAAAAGCACAACAAATGTGAACTGGCCCTTGAGAGAATTTGATTGGTGATTACAAATTGTTGAAACCTGCAGTGTAGAACTCAGGGGCATATTTAAAATGATTTAAATATACCGCCAAGTTCTAGTTATGGCCTCCTCCTCCCCACAGCCATACCAATCCTCTCCAAAAAGTTACAAAGCATAGAAGCGCAAACAAAACAAAAAAGATGCAGGCCGACAATCGTAATTCTGGAAAATACCAATTGCACTAGCAAAAACCCAGCAATGCAAATTACATGTTCATCGCTGTGCTGTTGCTATTGGCACGATACAATTTTTGAATCGTAACATGCCTAATACAAAAGGGCCCTAATTAGTTGATCTCCCTCTAAGATGGTTTATTATATTCTTTTTTGGCAGAGTACTTTGGCTAATCCAATTGGCTAAAAGTAAATCACATTTTGGCCAATAGGATTGTAAGCCGGCCCACCATGGCAAGGTAGACTCTTAGGGCGGGTTGGGGGAAGGGAGAGAGAGAGGTCTAGGGGATTGCAGTTTTGAAGAGGGATAATGGGGATAGGGGGCCATCATGGGTATCACTCTTACACCCTCAAGTGTAATGTCTGGAAACATGACGACCACCTGATAAATAATTGGGATCCAGTTGGTCCCCCTTAGGCCTGGTTCAACATTGGGATCGCAAAAGACAAATCACAATTGCCTGTGGAGTGTGATTGCATTTTTACCAAGCAATTCTGGCTCCATGTTGCAGTGATTGCATTTTTCGAGTCTCATTCCAGAGAATGAGAATGGCATACTAACTATCACCAACATGTTGCACACAGTGCACCTTTGCGACATATGCACACCGCAGGCACTGCAAGGATTTACCACAGTGCTTTGCTGAATACCGGCTATCAGCAAAGAGCATAAACGCTCCCCACCAAAAGCACAACAAGTGTGAACTGGCCCTTGAGAGAATTTGATTGGTGATTACAAATTGTTGCAACCTGCAGTGTAGAACTCAGGGGCATATTTAAAATGATTTAAATATACCGCCAAGTTCTAGTTATGGCCTCCTCCTCCCCACAGCCATACCAATCCTCTTCAAAAAGTTACAAAGCATAGAAGCGCAAACAAAACAAAAAAGATGCAGGCCGACAATCGTAATTCTGGAAAATACCAATTGCACTAGCAAAAACCCAGCAATGCAAATTACATGTTTATTGCCATGCTGTTGCTATTGGCAATATGGGCACGATACAATTTTTGAATCGTAACATGCCTAATACAAAAGGGCCCTAATTAGTTGATCTCCCTCTAAGATGGTTTATTATATTCTTTTTTGGCAGAGTACTTTGGCTAATCCAATTGGCTAAAAGTAAATCACATTTTGGCCAATAGGATTGTAAGCCGGCCCACCATGGCAAGGTAGACTCTTAGGGCGGGTTGGGGGAAGGGAGTGAGAGAGGTCTAGGGGATGGCAGTTTTGAAGAGGGATAATGGGGATAGGTGGCCATCATGGGTATCACTCTTACACCCTCAAGTGTAATGTCTGGAAACACGACGACCACCTGATAAATAATTGGGATCCAGTTGGTTCCCTTTAGGCCTGATTCAACATTGGGATCACAAAAGGCAAATCACAATCACCTATGGAGTGTGATTGCATTCTTACCAAGCAATTGTGGCTCCATGTTGCAGTGATTGCGTTTTTCGAGTCTCATTCCAGAGAATGAGAATGGCATTCTAACTGCCACCGAAATGTTGCACACAGTGCACCTCTGCGATATAAGCACACCACAGGCACTGTAAGCATTTACCACAGTGCTTTGCTGAATACCGGCTATCAGCAAAGAGCAGAAATGCTCGCCACCAAAAGCACAACAAGTGTGAACTGGCCCTTGAGAGAATTTGCATGGTGATTACAAATTGTTGCAACCTGCTGTGTAGAACTCAGGGGCATATTTAAAATGATTTAAATATACCGCCAAGTTCTAGTTATGTCCTCCTCCTCCCCACAGCCATACCAATCCTCTCCAAAAAGTTACAAAGCATAGAAGCGCAAACAAAACAAAAAAGATGCAGGCCGACAATCATAATTCTGGAAAATACCAATTGCACTAGCAAAAACCCAGCAATGCAAAGTACATGTTCATCGCTGTGCTGTTGCTATTGGCACAATACAATTTTTGAATCGTAACATGCCTAATACAAAAGGGCCCTAATTAGTTGATCTCCCTCTAAGATGGTTTATTATATTCTTGTTTGGCAGAGTACTTTGGCTAATCCAATTGGCTAAAAGTAAATCACATTTTGGCCAATAGGATTCTAAGCCGGCCCGCCATGGCAAGGTAGACTCTTAGGGCGGGTTGGGGGAAGGGAGTGAGAGAGGTCTAGGGTATGGCAGTTTTGAAGAGGGATAATGGGGATAGGTGGCCATCATGGGTATCACTCTTACACCTTCAAGTGTAATGTCTGGAAACATGACGACCACCTGATAAATAATTGGGATCCAGTTGGTCCCCCTTAGGCCTGGTTCAACATTGGGATTGCAAAAGGCAAATCACAATCGCCTATGGAGTGTGATTGTATTTTTACCAAGCAATTGTGGCTCCGTGTTGCAGTGATTGCGTTTTTCGAGTCTCATTCCAGAGAATGAGAATGGCATACTAACTATCACCAACATGTTGCATGCAGTGCACCTTTGCGACATATGCACACCGCAGGCACTGCAAGGATTTACCACAGTGCTTTGCTGAATACCGACTATCAGCAAAGAGCAGAAACGCTCCCCATCAAAAGCACAGCAAGTGTGAACTGGCCCTTGAGAGAATTTGATTAGTGATTACAATTTGTTCCAACCTGCAGTGTAGAACTCAGGGGCATATTTAAAATGATTTAAATATACCGCCAAGTTCTAGTTATGGCCTCCTCCTCCCCACAGCCGTACCAATCCTCTCCAAAAAGTTACAAAGCAGAGAAGCGCCAACAGAACAAAAAAGATGCAGGCCGACAATCGTAATTCTGGAAAATACCAATTGCACTAGCAAAAACCCAGCAATGCAATTTACATGTTTATTGCCGTGCTGTTGCTATTGGCAATATGGGCACTATACAATTTTTGAATCGTAACATGCCTAATACAAAAGGGCCCTAATTAGTTGATCTCCCTCTAAGATGGTTTATTATATTCTTTTTTGGCAGAGTACTTTGGCTAATCCAATTGGCTAAAAGTAAATCACATTTTGGCCAATAGGATTGTAAGCCGGCCCACCATGGCAAGGTAGACTCTTAGGGCGGGTTGGGGGAAGGGAGTGAGAGAGGTCTAGGGTATGGCAGTTTTGAAGAGGGATAATGGGGATAGGTGGCCATCATGGGTATCACTCTTACACCTTCAAGTGTAATGTCTGGAAACATGACGACCACCTGATAAATAATTGGGATCCAGTTGGTCCCCCTTAGGCCTGGTTCAACATTGGGATTGCAAAAGGCAAATCACAATCGCCTATGGAGTGTGATTGTATTTTTACCAAGCAATTGTGGCTCCATGTTGCAGTGATTGCATTTTTCGAGTCTCATTCCAGAGAATGAGAATGGCATACTAACTATCACCAACATGTTGCACACAGTGCACCTTTGCGACATATGCACACCGCAGGCACTACAAGGATTTACCACAGTTCTTTGCTGAATACCGGCTATCAGCAAAGAGCAGAACGCTCCCCACCAAAAGCACAGCAAGTGTGAACTGGCCCTTGAGAGAATTTGATTGGTGATTACAAATTGTTGCAACCTGCAGTGTAGAACTCAGGGGCATATTTAAAATGATTTAAATATACCGCCAAGTTCTAGTTATGGCCTCCTCCTCCCCACAGCCATACCAATCCTCTCCAAAAAGTTACAAAGCATAGAAGCGCAAACAAAACAAAAAAGATGCAGGCCGACAATCGTAATTCTGGAAAATACCAATTGCACTAGCAAAAACCCAGCAATGCAAATTACATGTTTATTGCCATGCTGTTGCTATTGGCAATATGGGCACGATACAATTTTTGAATCGTAACATGCCTAATACAAAAGGGCCCTAATTAGTTGATCTCCCTCTAAGATGGTTTATTATATTCTTTTTTGGCAGAGTACTTTGGCTAATCCAATTGGCTAAAAGTAAATCACATTTTGGCCAATAGGATTCTAAGCCGGCCCACCATGGCAAGGTAGACTCTTAGGGCGGGTTGGGGGAAGGGAGTGAGAGAGGTCTAGGGGATTGCAGTTTTGAAGAGGGATAATGGGGATAGGGGGCCATCATGGGTATCACTCTTACACCCTCAAGCGTAATGTCTGGAAACATGACGACCACCTGATAAATAATTGGGATCCAGTTGGTCCCCCTTAGGCCTGGTTCAACATTGGGATCGCAAAAGACAAATCACAATTGCCTGTGGAGTGTGATTGCATTTTTACCAAGCAATTCTGGCTCCATGTTGCAGTGATTGCGTTTTTCGAGTCTCATTTCAGAGAATGAGAATGGCATTCTAACTGCCACCGAAATGTTGCACACAGTGCACCTCTGCGATATAAGCACACCGCAGGCACTGCAAGCATTTACCACAGTGCTTTGCTGAATACCGGCTATCAGCAAAGAGCAGAAATGCTCCCCACCAAAAGCACAACAAATGTGAACTGGCCCTTGAGAGAATTTGATTGGTGATTACAAATTGTTGAAACCTGCAGTGTAGAACTCAGGGGCATATTTAAAATGATTTAAATATACCGCCAAGTTCTAGTTATGGCCTCCTCCTCCCCACAGCCATACCAATCCTCTCCAAAAAGTTACAAAGCATAGAAGCGCAAACAAAACAAAAAAGATGCAGGCCGACAATCGTAATTCTGGAAAATACCAATTGCACTAGCAAAAACCCAGCAATGCAAATTACATGTTCATCGCTGTGCTGTTGCTATTGGCACGATACAATTTTTGAATCGTAACATGCCTAATACAAAAGGGCCCTAATTAGTTGATCTCCCTCTAAGATGGTTTATTATATTCTTTTTTGGCAGAGTACTTTGGCTAATCCAATTGGCTAAAAGTAAATCACATTTTGGCCAATAGGATTGTAAGCCGGCCCACCATGGCAAGGTAGACTCTTAGGGCGGGTTGGGGGAAGGGAGTGAGAGAGGTCTAGGGGATTGCAGTTTTGAAGAGGGATAATGGGGATAGGGGGCCATCATGGGTATCACTCTTACACCCTCAAGTGTAATGTCTGGAAACATGACGACCACCTGATAAATAATTGGGATCCAGTTGGTCCCCCTTAGGCCTGGTTCAACATTGGGATCGCAAAAGACAAATCACAATTGCCTGTGGAGTGTGATTGCATTTTTACCAAGCAATTCTGGCTCCATGTTGCAGTGATTGCATTTTTCGAGTCTCATTCCAGAGAATGAGAATGGCATACTAACTATCACCAACATGTTGCACACAGTGCACCTTTGCGACATATGCACACCGCAGGCACTGCAAGGATTTACCACAGTGCTTTGCTGAATACCGGCTATCAGCAAAGAGCATAAACGCTCCCCACCAAAAGCACAACAAGTGTGAACTGGCCCTTGAGAGAATTTGATTGGTGATTACAAATTGTTGCAACCTGCAGTGTAGAACTCAGGGGCATATTTAAAATGATTTAAATATACCGCCAAGTTCTAGTTATGGCCTCCTCCTCCCCACAGCCATACCAATCCTCTTCAAAAAGTTACAAAGCATAGAAGCGCAAACAAAACAAAAAAGATGCAGGCCGACAATCGTAATTCTGGAAAATACCAATTGCACTAGCAAAAACCCAGCAATGCAAATTACATGTTTATTGCCATGCTGTTGCTATTGGCAATATGGGCACGATACAATTTTTGAATCGTAACATGCCTAATACAAAAGGGCCCTAATTAGTTGATCTCCCTCTAAGATGGTTTATTATATTCTTTTTTGGCAGAGTACTTTGGCTAATCCAATTGGCTAAAAGTAAATCACATTTTGGCCAATAGGATTGTAAGCCGGCCCACCATGGCAAGGTAGACTCTTAGGGCGGGTTGGGGGAAGGGAGTGAGAGAGGTCTAGGGGATGGCAGTTTTGAAGAGGGATAATGGGGATAGGTGGCCATCATGGGTATCACTCTTACACCCTCAAGTGTAATGTCTGGAAACACGACGACCACCTGATAAATAATTGGGATCCAGTTGGTTCCCGTTAGGCCTGATTCAACATTGGGATCACAAAAGGCAAATCACAATCACCTATGGAGTGTGATTGCATTCTTACCAAGCAATTGTGGCTCCATGTTGCAGTGATTGCGTTTTTCGAGTCTCATTCCAGAGAATGAGAATGGCATTCTAACTGCCACCGAAATGTTGCACACAGTGCACCTCTGCGATATAAGCACACCACAGGCACTGTAAGCATTTACCACAGTGCTTTGCTGAATACCGGCTATCAGCAAAGAGCAGAAATGCTCGCCACCAAAAGCACAACAAGTGTGAACTGGCCCTTGAGAGAATTTGCATGGTGATTACAAATTGTTTCAACCTGCTGTGTAGAACTCAGGGGCATATTTAAAATGATTTAAATATACCGCCAAGTTCTAGTTATGTCCTCCTCCTCCCCACAGCCATACCAATCCTCTCCAAAAAGTTACAAAGCATAGAAGCGCAAACAAAACAAAAAAGATGCAGGCCGACAATCATAATTCTGGAAAATACCAATTGCACTAGCAAAAACCCAGCAATGCAAAGTACATGTTCATCGCTGTGCTGTTGCTATTGGCACAATACAATTTTTGAATCGTAACATGCCTAATACAAAAGGGCCCTAATTAGTTGATCTCCCTCTAAGATGGTTTATTATATTCTTGTTTGGCAGAGTACTTTGGCTAATCCAATTGGCTAAAAGTAAATCACATTTTGGCCAATAGGATTCTAAGCCGGCCCGCCATGGCAAGGTAGACTCTTAGGGCGGGTTGGGGGAAGGGAGTGAGAGAGGTCTAGGGTATGGCAGTTTTGAAGAGGGATAATGGGGATAGGTGGCCATCATGGGTATCACTCTTACACCTTCAAGTGTAATGTCTGGAAACATGACGACCACCTGATAAATAATTGGGATCCAGTTGGTCCCCCTTAGGCCTGGTTCAACATTGGGATTGCAAAAGGCAAATCACAATCGCCTATGGAGTGTGATTGTATTTTTACCAAGCAATTGTGGCTCCATGTTGCAGTGATTGCGTTTTTCGAGTCTCATTCCAGAGAATGAGAATGGCATACTAACTATCACCAACATGTTGCATGCAGTGCACCTTTGCGACATATGCACACCGCAGGCACTGCAAGGATTTACCACAGTGCTTTGCTGAATACCGACTATCAGCAAAGAGCAGAAACGCTCCCCATCAAAAGCACAGCAAGTGTGAACTGGCCCTTGAGAGAATTTGATTAGTGATTACAATTTGTTCCAACCTGCAGTGTAGAACTCAGGGGCATATTTAAAATGATTTAAATATACCGCCAAGTTCTAGTTATGGCCTCCTCCTCCCCACAGCCGTACCAATCCTCTCCAAAAAGTTACAAAGCAGAGAAGCGCCAACAGAACAAAAAAGATGCAGGCCGACAATCGTAATTCTGGAAAATACCAATTGCACTAGCAAAAACCCAGCAATGCAATTTACATGTTTATTGCCGTGCTGTTGCTATTGGCAATATGGGCACTATACAATTTTTGAATCGTAACATGCCTAATACAAAAGGGCCCTAATTAGTTGATCTCCCTCTAAGATGGTTTATTATATTCTTTTTTGGCAGAGTACTTTGGCTAATCCAATTGGCTAAAAGTAAATCACATTTTGGCCAATAGGATTGTAAGCCGGCCCACCATGGCAAGGTAGACTCTTAGGGCGGGTTGGGGGAAGGGAGTGAGAGAGGTCTAGGGTATGGCAGTTTTGAAGAGGGATAATGGGGATAGGTGGCCATCATGGGTATCACTCTTACACCTTCAAGTGTAATGTCTGGAAACATGACGACCACCTGATAAATAATTGGGATCCAGTTGGTCCCCCTTAGGCCTGGTTCAACATTGGGATTGCAAAAGGCAAATCACAATCGCCTATGGAGTGTGATTGTATTTTTACCAAGCAATTGTGGCTCCATGTTGCAGTGATTGCATTTTTCGAGTCTCATTCCAGAGAATGAGAATGGCATACTAACTATCACCAACATGTTGCACACAGTGCACCTTTGCGACATATGCACACCGCAGGCACTACAAGGATTTACCACAGTTCTTTGCTGAATACCGGCTATCAGCAAAGAGCAGAACGCTCCCCACCAAAAGCACAGCAAGTGTGAACTGGCCCTTGAGAGAATTTGATTGGTGATTACAAATTGTTGCAACCTGCAGTGTAGAACTCAGGGGCATATTTAAAATGATTTAAATATACCGCCAAGTTCTAGTTATGGCCTCCTCCTCCCCACAGCCATACCAATCCTCTCCAAAAAGTTACAAAGCATAGAAGCGCAAACAAAACAAAAAAGATGCAGGCCGACAATCGTAATTCTGGAAAATACCAATTGCACTAGCAAAAACCCAGCAATGCAAATTACATGTTTATTGCCATGCTGTTGCTATTGGCAATATGGGCACGATACAATTTTTGAATCGTAACATGCCTAATACAAAAGGGCCCTAATTAGTTGATCTCCCTCTAAGATGGTTTATTATATTCTTTTTTGGCAGAGTACTTTGGCTAATCCAATTGGCTAAAAGTAAATCACATTTTGGCCAATAGGATTGTAAGCCGGGCCACCATGGCAAGGTAGACTCTTAGGGCGGGTTGAGGAAGGGAGTGAGAGAGGTCTAGGGGATGGCAGTTTTGAAGAGGGATAATGGGGATAGGTGGCCATCATGGGTATCACTCTTACACCTTCAAGTGTAATGTCTGGAAACACGACGACCACCTGATAAATAATTGGGATCCAGTTGGTCCCCCTTAGGCCTGGTTCAACATTGGGATCGCAAAAGGAAATCACAATCGCCTGTGGAGTGTGATTGCATTTTTACCAAGCAATTGTGGCTCCATGTTGCAGTGATTGCGTTTTTCGAGTCTCATTCCAGAGAATGAGAATGGCATACTAACTATCACCAACATGTTGCATCCAGTGCACCTTTGCGACATATGCACACCGCGGGCACTGCAAGGATTTACCACAGTGCTTTGCTGAATACCGGCTATCAGCAAAGAGCAGAAACACTCCCCACCAAAAGCACAACAAGTGTGAACTGGCCCTTGAGAGAATTTGATTGGTGATTACAAATTGTTGCAACCTGCAGTGTAGAACTCAGGGGCATATTTAAAATGATTTAAATATGCCGCCAAGTTCTAGTTATGGCCTCCTCCCCACAGCCATGCCAATCCTCTCCAAAAAGTTACAAAGCATAGAAGCGCAAACAAAACAAAAAAGATGCAGGCCGACAATCGTAATTCTGGAGAATACCAATTGCACTAGCAAAAACCCAGCACTGCAATTTACATGTTCATCGCTGTGCTGTTGCTATTGGCACAATGGGCACAATACAATTTTTGAATCGTAACATGCCTAATACAAAAGGGCCCTAATTAGTTGATCTCCCTCTAAGATGGTTTATTATATTCTTTTTTGGCAGAGTACTTTGGCTAATCCAATTGGCTAAAAGTAAATCACATTTTGGCCAATAGGATTGTAAGCCGGCCCACCATGGCAAGGTAGACTCTTAGGGCGGGTTGGGGGAAGGGAGTGAGAGAGGTCTAGGGGGTGGCAGTTTTGAAGAGGGATAATCGGGATAGGTGGCCATCATGGGTATCACTCTTACACCCTCAAGTGTAATGTCTGGAAACACGACGACCACCTGATAAATTATTGGGATCCAGTTGGTCCCCTTTAGGCCTGATTCAACATTGGGATCACAAAAGGCAAATCACAATCACCTATGGAGTGTGATTGCATTCTTACCAAGCAATTGTGGCTTCATGTTGCAGTGATTGCGTTTTTCGAGTCTCATTCCAGAGAATGAGAATGGCATTCTAACTGCCACCGAAATGTTGCACACAGTGCACCTCTGCGATATAAGCACACCGCAGGCACTGCAAGCATTTACCACAGTGCTTTGCTGAATACCGGCTATCAGCAAAGAGCAGAAATGCTCCCCACCAAAAGCACAACAAATGTGAACTGGCCCTTGAGAGAATTTGATTGGTGATTAAAAATTGTTGCAACCTGCAGTGTAGAACTCAGGGGCATATTTAAAATGATTTAAATATACCGCCAAGTTCTAGTTATTGCCTCCTCCTCCCCACAGCCATACCAATCCTCTCCAAAAAGTTACAAAGCATAGAAGCGCAAACAAAACAAAAAAGATGCAGGCCGACAATCGTAATTCTGGAAAATACCAATTGCACTAGCAAAAACCCAGCAATGCAAATTACATGTTCATCGCTGTGCTGTTGCTATTGGCACAATGGGCACAATATAATTTTTGAATCGTAACATGCCTAATACAAAAGGGCCCTAATTAGTTGATCTCCCTCTAAGATGGTTTATTATATTCTTTTTTGGCAGAGTACTTTGGCTAATCCAATTGGCTAAAAGTAAATCACATTTTGGCCAATAGGATTGTAAGCCGGCCCACCATGGCAAGGTAGACTCTTAGGGCGGGTTGGGGGAAGGGAGTGAGAGAGGTCTAGGGGATGGCAGTTTTGAAGAGGGATAATGGGGATAGGTGGCCATCATGGGTATCACTCCCACACCTTCAAGTGTAATGTCTGGAAACATGACGACCACCTGATAAATAATTGGGATCCAGTTGGTCCCCCTTAGGCCTGGTTCAACATTGGGATCGCAAAAGGCAAATCACAATCGCCTACGGAGTGTGACTGCATTTTTACCAAGCAATTGTGGCTCCATGTTGCAGTGATTGCATTTTTCGAGTCTCATTCCAGAGAATGAGAATGGCATACTAACTATCACCAACATGTTGCACACAGTGCACCTTTGCGACATATGCACACCGCAGGCACTACAAGGATTTACCACAGTGCTTTGCTGAATACCGGCTATCAGCAAAGAGCAGAAACGCTCCCCACCAAAAGCACAACAAGTGTGAACTGGCCCTTGAGAGAATTTGATTGGTGATTACAAATTGTTGCAACCTGCAGTGTAGAACTCAGGGGCATATTTAAAATGATTTAAATATACCGCCAAGTTCTAGTTATGGCCTCCTCCTCCCCACAGCCATACCAATCCTCTCCAAAAAGTTACAAAGCATAGAAGCCCAAACAAAACAAAAAAGATGCAGGCCGACAATCGTAATTCTGGAAAATACCAATTGCACTCGCAAAAACCCAGCAATGCAAATTACATGTTCATCGCTGTGCTGTTGCTATTGGCACAATGGGCACGATACAATTTTTGAATCGTAACATGCCTAATACAAAAGGGCCCTAATTAGTTGATCTCCCTCTAAGATGGTTTATTATATTCTTTTTTGGCAGAGTACTTTGGCTAATCCAATTGGCTAAAAGTAAATCACATTTTGGCCAATAGGATTGTAAGCCGGCCCACCATGGCAAGGTAGACTCTTAGGGCGGGTTGGGGGAAGGGAGTGAGAGAGGTCTAGGGGATGGCAGTTTTGAAGAGGGATAATGGGGATAGGTGGCCATCATGGGTATCACTCTTACACCTTCAAGTGTAATGTCTGGAAACATGACGACCACCTGATAAATAATTGGGATCCAGTTGGTCCCCCTTAGGCCTGGTTCAACATTGGGATCGCAAAAGGCAAATCACAATCGCCTACGGAGTGTGACTGCATTTTTACCAAGCAATTGTGGCTCTATGTTGCAGTGATTGCATTTTTCGAGTCTCATTCCAGAGAATGAGAATGGCATACTAACTATCACCAACATGTTGCACACAGTGCACCTTTGCGACATATGCACACCGCAGGCACTGCAAGGATTTACCACAGTGCTTTGCTGAATACCGGCTATCAGCAAAGAGCATAAACGCTCCCCACCAAAAGCACAACAAGTGTGAACTGGCCCTTGAGAGAATTTGATTGGTGATTACAAATTGTTGCAACCTGCAGTGTAGAACTCAGGGGCATATTTAAAATGATTTAAATATACCGCCAAGTTCTAGTTATGGCCTCCTCCTCCCCACAGCCATACCAATCCTCTCCAGAAAGTTACAAAGCATAGAAGCGCAAACAAAACAAAAAAGATGCAGGCCGACAATCGTAATTCTGGAAAATACCAATTGCACTAGCAAAAACCCAGCAATGCAAATTACATGTTTATTGCCATGCTGTTGCTATTGGCAATATGGGCACGATACAATTTTTGAATCGTAACATGCCTAATAGAAAAGGGCCCTAATTAGTTGATCTCCCTCTAAGATGGTTTATTATATTCTTTTTTGGCAGAGTACTTTGGCTAATCCAATTGGCTAAAAGTAAATCACATTTTGGCCAATAGGATTGTAAGCCGGCCCACCATGGCAAGGTAGACTCTTAGGGCGGGTTGGGGAAAGGGAGTGAGAGAGGTGTAGGGGATGGCAGTTTTGAAGAGGGATAATGGGGATAGGTGGCCATCATGGGTATCACTCTTACACCTTCAAGTGTAATGTCTGGAAACACGACGACGACCTGATAAATAATTGGGATCCAGTTGGTCCCCCTTAGGCCTGGTTCAACATTGGGATCGCAAAAGGAAATCACAATCGCCTGTGGAGTGTGATTGCATTTTTACCAAGCAATTGTGGCTCCATGTTGCAGTGATTGCGTTTTTCGAGTCTCATTCCAGAGAATGAGAATGGCATACTAACTATCACCAACATGTTGCATGCAGTGCACCTTTGCGACATATGCACACCGCGGGCACTGCAAGGATTTACCACAGTGCTTTGCTGAATACCGGCTATCATCAAATAGAGCAGAAACACTCCCCACCAAAAGCACAACAAGTGCGAACTGGCCCTTGAGAGAATTTGATTGGTGATTACAAATTGTTGCAACCTGCAGTGTAGAACTCAGGGGCATATTTAAAATGATTTAAATATGCCGCCAAGTTCTAGTTATGGCCTCCTCCCCACAGCCATGCCAATCCTCTCCAAAAAGTTACAAAGCATAGAAGCGCAAACAAAACAAAAAAGATTCAGGCCGACAATCGTAATTCTGGAGAATACCAATTGCACTAGCAAAAACCCAGCAATGCAATTTACATGTTCATCGCTGTGCTGTTGCTATTGGCACAATGGGCACAATACAATTTTTGAATCGTAACATGCCTAATACAAAAGGGCCCTAATTAGTTGATCTCCCTCTAAGATGGTTTATTATATTCTTTTTTGGCAGAGTACTTTGGCTAATCCAATTGGCTAAAAGTAAATCACATTTTGGCCAATAGGATTGTAAGCCGGCCCACCATGGCAAGGTAGACTCTTAGGGCGGGTTGGGGGAAGGGAGTGAGAGAGGTCTAGGGGGTGGCAGTTTTGAAGAGGGATAATGGGGATAGGTGGTGTAATGTCTGGAAACACGACGACCACCTGATAAATAATTGGGATCCAGTTGGTTCCCTTTAAGCCTGATTCAACATTGGGATCACAAAAGGCAAATCACAATCACCTATGGAGTGTGATTGCATTCTTACCAAGCAATTGTGGCTCCATGTTGCAGTGATTGCGTTTTTCGAGTCTCATTCCAGAGAATGAGAATGGCATTCTAACTGCCACCGAAATGTTGCACACAGTGCACCTCTGCGATATAAGCACACCACAGGCACTGCGAGCATTTACCACAGTGCTTTGCTGAATACCGGCTATCAGCAAAGAGCAGAAATGCTCGCCACCAAAAGCACAACAAGTGTGAACTGGCCCTTGAGAGAATTTGATTGGTGATTACAAATTGTTGCAACCTGCTGTGTAGAACTCAGGGGCATATTTAAAATGATTTAAATATACCGCCAAGTTCTAGTTATGTCCTCCTCCTCCCCACAGCCATACCAATCCTCTCCAAAAAGCTACAAAGCATAGAAGCGCAAACAAAACAAAAAAGATGCAGGCCGACAATCATAATTCTGGAAAATACCAATTGCACTAGCAAAAACCCAGCAATGCAAATTACATGTTCATCGCTGTGCTGTTGCTATTGGCACAATACAATTTTTGAATCGTAACATGCCTAATACAAAAGGGCCCTAATTAGTTGATCTCCCTCTAATATGGTTTATTATATTCTTTTTTGGCAGAGTACTTTGGCTAATCCAATTGGCTAAAAGTAAATCACATTTTGGCCAATAGGATTCTAAGCCGGCCCGCCATGGCAAGGTAGACTCTTAGGGCGGGTTGGGGGAAGGGAGTGAGAGAGGTCTAGGGGATGGCAGTTTTGAAGAGGGATAATGGGGATAGGTGGCCATCATGGGTATCACTCTTACACCTTCAAGTGTAATGTCTGGAAACATGACGACCACCTGATAAATAATTGGGATCCAGTTGGTCCCCCTTAGGCCTGGTTCAACATTGGGATTGCAAAAGGCAAATCACAATTGCCTATGGAGTGTGATTGTATTTTTACCAAGCAATTGTGGCTCCGTGTTGCAGTGATTGCGTTTTTCGAGTCTCATTCCAGAGAATGAGAATGGCATACTAACTATCACCAACATGTTGCATGCAGTGCACCTTTGCGACATATGCACACCGCAGGAACTGCAAGGATTTACCACAGTGCTTTGCTGAATACCGACTATCAGCAAAGAGCAGAAACGCTCCCCATCAAAAGCACAGCAAGTGTGAACTGGCCCTTGAGAGAATTTGATTAGTGATTACAAATTGTTCCAACCTGCAGTGTAGAACTCAGGGGCATATTTAAAATGATTAAAATATACCGCCAAGTTCTAGTTATGGCCTCCTCCTCCCCACAGCCGTACCAATCCTCTCCAAAAAGTTACAAAGCAGAGAAGCGCCAACAAAACAAAAAAGATGCAGGCCGATAATCGTAATTCTGGAAAATACCAATTACACTAGCAAAAACCCAGCAATGCAATTTACATGTTTATTGCCGTGCTGTTGCTATTGGCAATATGGGCACTATACAATTTTTGAATCGTAACATGCCTAATACAAAAGGGCCCTAATTAGTTGATCTCCCTCTAAGATGGTTTATTATATTCTTTTTTGGCAGAGTACTTTGGCTAATCCAATTGGCTAAAAGTAAATCACATTTTGGCCAATAGGATTGTAAGCCGGCCCACCATGGCAAGGTAGACTCTTAGGGCGGGTTGGGGGAAGGGAGTGAGAGAGGTCTAGGGGGTGGCAGTTTTGAAGAGGGATAATCGGGATAGGTGGCCATCATGGGTATCACTCTTACACCCTCAAGTGTAATGTCTGGAAACACGACGACCACCTGATAAATAATTGGGATCCAGTTGGTCCCCCTTAGGCCTGGTTCAACATTGGGATCGCAAAAGGAAATCACAATCGCCTGTGGAGTGTGATTGCATTTTTACCAAGCAATTGTGGCTCCATGTTGCAGTGATTGCGTTTTTCGAGTCTCATTCCAGAGAATGAGAATGGCATACTAACTATCACCAACATGTTGCATGCAGTGCACCTTTGCGACATATGCACACCGCGGGCACTGCAAGGATTGACCACAGTGCTTTGCTGAATACCGGCTATCAGCAAAGAGCAGAAACACTCCCCACCAAAAGCACAACAAGTGTGAACTGGCCCTTGAGAGAATTTGATTGGTGATTACAAATTGTTGCAACCTGCAGTGTAGAACTCAGGGGCATATTTAAAATGATTTAAATATGCCGCCAAGTTCTAGTTATGGCCTCCTCCCCACAGCCATGCCAATCCTCTCCAAAAAGTTACAAAGCAAAGAAGCGCCAACAAAACAAAAAAGATGCAGGCCGACAATCGTAATTCTGGAGAATACCAATTGCACTAGCAAAAACCCTGCAATGCAATTTACATGTTCATCGCTGTGCTGTTGCTATTGGCACAATGGGCACAATACAATGTTTGAATCGTAACATGCCTAATACAAAAGGGCCCTAATTAGTTGATCTCCCTCTAAGATGGTTTATTATATTCTTTTTTGGCAGAGTACTTTGGCTAATCCAATTGGCTAAAAGTAAATCACATTTTGGCCAATAGGATTGTAAGCCGGCCCACCATGGCAAGGTAGACTCTTAGGGCGGGTTGGGGGAAGGGAGTGAGAGAGGTCTAGGGGGTGGCAGTTTTGAAGAGGGATAATCGGGATAGGTGGCCATCATGGGTATCACTCTTACACCCTCAAGTGTAATGTCTGGAAACACGACGACCACCTGATAAATTATTGGGATCCAGTTGGTCCCCTTTAGGCCTGATTCAACATTGGGATCACAAAAGGCAAATCACAATCACCTATGGAGTGTGATTGCATTCTTACCAAGCAATTGTGGCTTCATGTTGCAGTGATTGCGTTTTTCGAGTCTCATTCCAGAGAATGAGAATGGCATTCTAACTGCCACCGAAATGTTGCACACAGTGCACCTCTGCGATATAAGCACACCGCAGGCACTGCAAGCATTTACCACAGTGCTTTGCTGAATACCGGCTATCAGCAAAGAGCAGAAATGCTCCCCACCAAAAGCACAACAAATGTGAACTCGCCCTTGAGAGAATTTGATTGGTGATTAAAAATTGTTGCAACCTGCAGTGTAGAACTCAAGGGCATATTTAAAATGATTTAAATATACCGCCAAGTTCTAGTTATGGCCTCCTCCTCCCCACAGCCATACCAATCCTCTCCAAAAAGTTACAAAGCATAGAAGCGCAAACAAAACAAAAAAGATGCAGGCCGACAATCGTAATTCTGGAAAATACCAATTGCACTAGCAAAAACCCAGCAATGCAAATTACATGTTCATCGCTGTGCTGTTGCTATTGGCACAATGGGCACAATATAATTTTTGAATCGTAACATGCCTAATACAAAAGGGCCCTAATTAGTTGATCTCCCTCTAAGATGGTTTATTATATTCTTTTTTGGCAGAGTACTTTGGCTAATCCAATTGGCTAAAAGTAAATCACATTTTGGCCAATAGGATTGTAAGCCGGCCCACCATGGCAAGGTAGACTCTTAGGGCGGGTTGGGGGAAGGGAGTGAGAGAGGTCTAGGGGATGGCAGTTTTGAAGAGGGATAATGGGGATAGGTGGCCATCATGGGTATCACTCTTACACCTTCAAGTGTAATGTCTGGAAACACGACGACGACCTGATAAATAATTGGGATCCAGTTGGTCCCCCTTAGGCCTGGTTCAACATTGGGATCGCAAAAGGAAATCACAATCGCCTGTGGAGTGTGATTGCATTTTTACCAAGCAATTGTGGCTCCATGTTGCAGTGATTGCGTTTTTCGAGTCTCATTCCAGAGAATGAGAATGGCATACTAACTATCACCAACATGTTGCATGCAGTGCACCTTTGCGACATATGCACACCGCGGGCACTGCAAGGATTGACCACAGTGCTTTGCTGAATACCGGCTATCAGCAAAGAGCAGAAACACTCCCCACCAAAAGCACAACAAGTGTGAACTGGCCCTTGAGAGAATTTGATTGGTGATTACAAATTGTTGCAACCTGCAGTGTAGAACTCAGGGGCATATTTAAAATGATTTAAATATGCCGCCAAGTTCTAGTTATGGCCTCCTCCCCACAGCCATGCCAATCCTCTCCAAAAAGTTACAAAGCATAGAAGCGCAAACAAAACAAAAAAGATGCAGGCCGACAATCGTAATTCTGGAGAATACCAATTGCACTAGCAAAAACCCAGCAATGCAATTTACATGTTCATCGCTGTGCTGTTGCTATTGGCACAATGGGCACAATACAATTTTTGAATCGTAACATGCCTAATACAAAAGGGCCCTAATTAGTTGATCTCCCTCTAAGATGGTTTATTATATTCTTTTTTGGCAGAGTACTTTGGCTAATCCAATTGGCTAAAAGTAAATCACATTTTGGCCAATAGGATTGTAAGCCGGCCCACCATGGCAAGGTAGACTCTTAGGGCGGGTTGGGGGAAGGGAGTGAGAGAGGTCTAGGGGGTGGCAGTTTTGAAGAGGGATAATGGGGATAGGTGGCCATCATGGGTATCACTCTTACACCCTCAAGTGTAATGTCTGGAAACACGACGACCACCTGATAAATATTTGGGATCCAGTTGGTTCCCTTTAGGCCTGATTCAACATTGGGATCACAAAAGGCAAATCACAATCACCTATGGAGTGTGATTGCATTCTTACCAAGCAATTGTGGCTCCATGTTGCAGTGATTGCGTTTTTCGAGTCTCATTCCAGAGAATGAGAATGGCATTCTAACTGCCACCGAAATGTTGCACACAGTGCACCTCTGCGATATAAGCACACCACAGGCACTGCGAGCATTTACCACAGTGCTTTGCTGAATACCGGCTATCAGCAAAGAGCAGAAATGCTCGCCACCAAAAGCACAACAAGTGTGAACTGGCCCTTGAGAGAATTTGATTGGTGATTACAAATTGTTGCAACCTGCTGTGTAGAACTCAGGGGCATATTTAAAATGATTTAAATATACCGCCAAGTTCTAGTTATGTCCTCCTCCTCCCCACAGCCATACCAATCCTCTCCAAAAAGTTACAAAGCATAGAAGCGCAAACAAAACAAAAAAGATGCAGGCCGACAATCATAATTCTGGAAAATACCAATTGCACTAGCAAAAACCCAGCAATGCAAATTACATGTTCATCGCTGTGCTGTTGCTATTGGCACAATACAATTTTTGAATCGTAACATGCCTAATACAAAAGGGCCCTAATTAGTTGATCTCCCTCTAAGATGGTTTATTATATTCTTTTTTGGCAGAGTACTTTGGCTAATCCAATTGGCTAAAAGTAAATCACATTTTGGCCAATAGGATTCTAAGCCGGCCCGCCATGGCAAGGTAGACTCTTAGGGCGGGTTGGGGGAAGGGAGTGAGAGAGGTCTAGGGGATGGCAGTTTTGAAGAGGGATAATGGGGATAGGTGGCCATCATGGGTATCACTCTTACACCTTCAAGTGTAATGTCTGGAAACATGACGACCACCTGATAAATAATTGGGATCCAGTTGGTCCCCCTTAGGCCTGGTTCAACATTGGGATTGCAAAAGGCAAATCACAATCGCCTATGGAGTGTGATTGTATTTTTACCAAGCAATTGTGGCTCCATGTTGCAGTGATTGCGTTTTTCGAGTCTCATTCCAGAGAATGAGAATGGCATACTAACTATCACCAACATGTTGCATGCAGTGCACCTTTGCGACATATGCACACCGCAGGAACTGCAAGGATTTACCACAGTGCTTTGCTGAATACCGACTATCAGCAAAGAGCAGAAACGCTCCCCATCAAAAGCACAGCAAGTGTGAACTGGCCCTTGAGAGAATTTGATTAGTGATTACAAATTGTTCCAACCTGCAGTGTAGAACTCAGGGGCATATTTAAAATTATTTAAATATACCGCCAAGTTCTAGTTATGGCCTCCTCCTCCCCACAGCCGTACCAATCCTCTCCAAAAAGTTACAAAGCAGAGAAGCGCCAACAAAACAAAAAAGATGCAGGCCGACAATCGTAATTCTGGAAAATACCAATTGCACTAGCAAAAACCCAGCAATGCAATTTACATGTTTATTGCCGTGCTGTTGCTATTGGCAATATGGGCACTATACAATTTTTGAATCGTAACATGCCTAATACAAAAGGGCCCTAATTAGTTGATCTCCCTCTAAGATGGTTTATTATATTCTTTTTTGGCAGAGTACTTTGGCTAATCCAATTGGCTAAAAGTAAATCACATTTTGGCCAATAGGATTGTAAGCCGGCCCACCATGGCAAGGTAGACTCTTAGGGCGGGTTGGGGGAAGGGAGTGAGAGAGGTCTAGGGGGTGGCAGTTTTGAAGAGGGATAATCGGGATAGGTGGCCATCATGGGTATCACTCTTACACCCTCAAGTGTAATGTCTGGAAACACGACGACCACCTGATAAATAATTGGGATCCAGTTGGTCCCCTTTAGGCCTGATTCAACATTGGGATCACAAAAGGCAAATCACAATCACCTATGGAGTGTGATTGCATTCTTACCAAGCAATTGTAGCTTCATGTTGCAGTGATAGCGTTTTTCGAGTCTCATTCCAGAGAATGAGAATGGCATTCTAACTGCCACCGAAATGTTGCACACAGTGCACCTCTGCGATATAAGCACACCGCAGGCACTGCAAGCATTTACCACAGTGCTTTGCTGAATACCGGCTATCAGCAAAGAGCAGAAATGTTCCCCACCAAAAGCACAACAAATGTGAACTGGCCCTTGAGAGAATTTGATTGGTGATTAAAAATTGTTGCAACCTGCAGTGTAGAACTCGGGGGCATATTTAAAATGATTTAAATATACCGCCAAGTTCTAGTTATGGCCTCCTCCTCCCCACAGCCATACCAATCCTCTCCAAAAAGTTACAAAGCATAGAAGCGCAAACAAAACAAAAAAGATGCAGGCCGACAATCGTAATTCTGGAAAATACCAATTGCACTAGCAACAACCCAGCAATGCAAATTACATGTTCATCGCTGTGCTGTTGCTATTGGCACAATGGGCACAATATAATTTTTGAATCGTATCATGCCTAATACAAAAGGGCCCTAATTAGTTGATCTCCCTCTAAGATGGTTTATTATATTCTTTTTTGGCAGAGTACTTTGGCTAATGCAATTGGCTAAAAGTAAATCACATTTTGGCCAATAGGATTCTAAGCCGGCCCACCATGGCAAGGTAGACTCTTAGGGCGGGTTGGGGGAAGGGAGTGAGAGAGGTCTAGGGGATGGCAGTTTTGAAGAGGGATAATGGGGATAGGTGGCCATCATGGGTATCACTCTTACACCTTCAAGTGTAATGTCTGGAAACATGACGACCACCTGATAAATAATTGGGATCCAGTTGGTCCCCCTTAGGCCTGGTTCAACATTGGGATTGCAAAAGGCAAATCACAATCGCCTATGGAGTGTGATTGTATTTTTACCAAGCAATTGTGGCTCCATGTTGCAGTGATTGCGTTTTTCGAGTCTCATTCCAGAGAATGAGAATGGCATACTAACTATCACCAACATGTTGCATGCAGTGCACCTTTGCGACATATGCACACCGCGGGCACTGCAAGGATTTACCACAGTGCTTTGCTGAATACCGGCTATCAGCAAAGAGCAGAAACACTCCCCACCAAAAGCACAACAAGTGTGAACTGGCCCTTGAGAGAATTTGATTGGTGATTACAAATTGTTGCAACCTGCAGTGTAGAACTCAGGGGCATATTTAAAATGATTTAAATATGCCGCCAAGTTCTAGTTATGGCCTCCTCCCCACAGCCATGCCAATCCTCTCCAAAAAGTTACAAAGCATAGAAGCGCAAACAAAACAAAAAAGATGCAGGCCAACAATCATAATTCTAGAGAATACCAATTGCACTAGCAAAAACCCAGCAATGCAAATTACATGTTCATCGCTGTGCTGTTGCTATTGGCACAATGGGCACAATACAATTTTTGAATCGTAACATGCCTAATACAAAAGGGCCCTAATTAGTTGATCTCCCTCTAAGATGGTTTATTATATTCTTTTTTGGCAGAGTACTTTGGCTAATCCAATTGGCTAAAAGTAAATCACATTTTGGCCAATAGGATTGTAAGCCGGCCCACCATGGCAAGGTAGACTCTTAGGGCGGGTTGGGGGAAGGGAGTGAGAGAGGTCTAGGGGGTGGCAGTTTTGAAGAGGGATAATGGGGATAGGTGGCCATCATGGGTATCACTCTTACACCCTCAAGTGTAATGTCTGGAAACACGACGACCACCTGATAAATAATTGGGATCCAGTTGGTTCCCTTTAGGCCTGATTCAACATTGGGATCACAAAAGGCAAACCACAATCACCTATGGAGTGTGATTGCATTCTTACCAAGCAATTGTGGCTCCATGTTGCAGTGATTGCGTTTTTCGAGTCTCATTCCAGAGAATGAGAATGGCATTCTAACTGCCACCGAAATGTTGCACACAGTGCACCTCTGCGATATAAGCACACCACAGGCACTGCGAGCATTTACCACAGTGCTTTGCTGAATACCGGCTATCAGCAAAGAGCAGAAATGCTCGCCACCAAAAGCACAACAAGTGTGAACTGGCCCTTGAGAGAATTTGATTGGTGATTACAAATTGTTGCAACCTGCTGTGTAGAACTCAGGGGCATATTTAAAATGATTTAAATATACCGCCAAGTTCTAGTTATGTCGTCCTCCTCCTCCCCACAGCCATACCAATCCTCTCCAAAAAGTTACAAAGCATAGAAGCGCAAACAAAACAAAAAAGATGCAGGCCGACAATCATAATTCTGGAAAATACCAATTGCACTAGCAAAAACCCAGCAATGCAAATTACATGTTCATCGCTGTGCTGTTGCTATTGGCACAATGGGCACAATATAATTTTTGAATCGTATCATGCTTAATACAAAAGTGCCCTAATTAGTTGATCTCCCTCTAAGATGGATTATTATATTCTTTTTTGGCAGAGTACTTTGGCTAATCCAATTGGCTAAAAGTAAATCACATTTTGGCCAATAGGATTCTAAGCCGGCCCACCATGGCAAGGTAGACTCTTAGGGCGGGTTGGGGGAAGGGAGTGAGAGAGGTCTAGGGGATGGCAGTTTTGAAGAGGGATAATGGGGATAGGTGGCCATCATGGGTATCACTCTTACACCTTCAAGTGTAATGTCTGGAAACATGACGACCACCTGATAAATAATTGGGATCCAGTTGGTCCCCCTTAGGCCTGGTTCAACATTGGGATTGCAAAAGGCAAATCACAATCGCCTATGGAGTGTGATTGTATTTTTACCAAGCAATTGTGGCTCCATGTTGCAGTGATTGCGTTTTTCGAGTCTCATTCCAGAGAATGAGAATGGCATACTAACTATCACCAACATGTTGCATGCAGTGCACCTTTGCGACATATGCACACCGCGGGCACTGCAAGGATTTACCACAGTGCTTTGCTGAATACCGGCTATCAGCAAAGAGCAGAAACACTCCCCACCAAAAGCACAACAAGTGTGAACTGGCCCTTGAGAGAATTTGATTGGTGATTACAAATTGTTGCAACCTGCAGTGTAGAACTCAGGGGCATATTTAAAATGATTTAAATATACCGCCAAGTTCTAGTTATGGCCTCCTCCTCCCCACAGCCATACCAATCCTCTCCAAAAAGTTACAAAGCATAGAAGCGCAAACAAAACAAAAAAGATGCAGGCCGACAATCGTAATTCTGGAAAATACCAATTGCACTAGCAAAAACCCAGCAATGCAAATTACATGTTTATTGCCATGCTGTTGCTATTGGCAATATGGGCATGATACAATTTTTGAATCGTAACATGCCTAATACAAAAGGGCCCTAATTAGTTGATCTCCCTCTAAGATGGTTTATTATATTCTTTTTTGGCAGAGTACTTTGGCTAATCCAATTGGCTAAAAGTAAATCACATTTTGGCCAATAGGATTGTAAGCCGGCCCACCATGGCAAGGTAGACTCTTAGGGCGGGTTGGGGGAAGGGAGTGAGAGAGGTCTAGGGGATGGCAGTTTTGAAGAGGGATAATGGGGATAGGTGGCCATCATGGGTATCACTCTTACACCTTCAAGTGTAATGTCTGGAAACACGACGACCACCTGATAAATAATTGAGATCCAGTTGGTCCCCCTTAGGCCTGGTTCAACATTGGGATCGCAAAAGGAAATCACAATTGCCTGTGGAGTGTGATTGCATTTTTACCAAGCAATTGTGGCTCCATGTTGCAGTGATTGCGTTTTTCGAGTCTCATTCCAGAGAATGAGAATGGCATACTAACTATCACCAACATGTTGCATGCAGTGCACCTTTGCGACATATGCACACCGCAGGCACTGCAAGGATTTACCACAGTGCTTTGCTGAATACCGGCTATCAGCAAAGAGCATAAACGCTCCCCACCAAAAGCACAACAAGTGTGAACTGGCCCTTGAGAGAATTTGATTGGTGATTACAAATTGTTGCAACCTGCAGTGTAGAACTCAGGGGCATATTTAAAATGATTTAAATATACCGCCAAGTTCTAGTTATGGCCTCCTCCTCCCCACAGCCATACCAATCCTCTCCAAAAAGTTACAAAGCATAGAAGCGCAAACAAAACAAAAAAGATGCAGGCCGACAATCGTAATTCTGGAAAATACCAATTGCACTAGCAAAAACCCAGCAATGCAAATTACATGTTTATTGCCATGCTGTTGCTATTGGCAATATGGGCACGATACAATTTTTGAATCGTAACATGCCTAATACAAAAGGGCCCTAATTAGTTGATCTCCCTCTAAGATGGTTTATTATATTCTTTTTTGGCAGAGTACTTTGGCTAATCCAATTGGCTAAAAGTAAATCACATTTTGGCCAATAGGATTGTAAGCCGGCCCACCATGGCAAGGTAGACTCTTAGGGCGGGTTGGGGAAAGGGAGTGAGAGAGGTGTAGGGGATGGCAGTTTTGAAGAGGGATAATGGGGATAGGTGGCCATCATGGGTATCACTCTTACACCTTCAAGTGTAATGTCTGGAAACACGACGACGACCTGATAAATAATTGGGATCCAGTTGGTCCCCCTTAGGCCTGGTTCAACATTGGGATCGCAAAAGGAAATCACAATCGCCTGTGGAGTGTGATTGCATTTTTACCAAGCAATTGTGGCTCCATGTTGCAGCGATTGCGTTTTTCGAGTCTCATTCCAGAGAATGAGAATGGCATACTAACTATCACCAACATGTTGCATGCAGTGCACCTTTGCGACATATGCACACCGCGGGCACTGCAAGGATTTACCACAGTGCTTTGCTGAATACCGGCTATCATCAAATAGAGCAGAAACACTCCCCACCAAAAGCACAACAAGTGCGAACTGGCCCTTGAGAGAATTTGATTGGTGATTACAAATTGTTGCAACCTGCAGTGTAGAACTCAGGGGCATATTTAAAATGATTTAAATATGCCGCCAAGTTCTAGTTATGGCCTCCTCCCCACAGCCATGCCAATCCTCTCCAAAAAGTTAAAAAGCATAGAAGCGCAAACAAAACAAAAAAGATTCAGGCCGACAATCGTAATTCTGGAGAATACCAATTGCACTAGCAAAAACCCAGCAATGCAATTTACATGTTCATCGCTGTGCTGTTGCTATTGGCACAATGGGCACAATACAATTTTTGAATCGTAACATGCCTAATACAAAAGGGCCCTAATTAGTTGATCTCCCTCTAAGATGGTTTATTATATTCTTTTTTGGCAGAGTACTTTGGCTAATCCAATTGGCTAAAAGTAAATCACATTTTGGCCAATAGGATTGTAAGCCGGCCCACCATGGCAAGGTAGACTCTTAGGGCGGGTTGGGGGAAGGGAGTGAGAGAGGTCTAGGGGGTGGCAGTTTTGAAGAGGGATAATGGGGATAGGTGGTGTAATGTCTGGAAACACGACGACCACCTGATAAATAATTGGGATCCAGTTGGTTCCCTTTAAGCCTGATTCAACATTGGGATCACAAAAGGCAAATCACAATCACCTATGGAGTGTGATTGCATTCTTACCAAGCAATTGTGGCTCCATGTTGCAGTGATTGCGTTTTTCGAGTCTCATTCCAGAGAATGAGAATGGCATTCTAACTGCCACCGAAATGTTGCACACAGTGCACCTCTGCGATATAAGCACACCACAGGCACTGCGAGCATTTACCACAGTGCTTTGCTGAATACCGGCTATCAGCAAAGAGCAGAAATGCTCGCCACCAAAAGCACAACAAGTGTGAACTGGCCCTTGAGAGAATTTGATTGGTGATTACAAATTGTTGCAACCTGCTGTGTAGAACTCAGGGGCATATTTAAAATGATTTAAATATACCGCCAAGTTCTAGTTATGTCCTCCTCCTCCCCACAGCCATACCAATCCTCTCCAAAAAGCTACAAAGCATAGAAGCGCAAACAAAACAAAAAAGATGCAGGCCGACAATCATAATTCTGGAAAATACTAATTGCACTAGCAAAAACCCAGCAATGCAAATTACATGTTCATCGCTGTGCTGTTGCTATTGGCACAATACAATTTTTGAATCGTAACATGCCTAATACAAAAGGGCCCTAATTAGTTGATCTCCCTCTAAGATGGTTTATTATATTCTTTTTTGGCAGAGTACTTTGGCTAATCCAATTGGCTAAAAGTAAATCACATTTTGGCCAATAGGATTCTAAGCCGGCCCGCCATGGCAAGGTAGACTCTTAGGGCGGGTTGGGGGAAGGGAGTGAGAGAGGTCTAGGGGATGGCAGTTTTGAAGAGGGATAATGGGGATAGGTGGCCATCATGGGTATCACTCTTACACCTTCAAGTGTAATGTCTGGAAACATGACGACCACCTGATAAATAATTGGGATCCAGTTGGTCCCCCTTAGGCCTGGTTCAACATTGGGATTGCAAAAGGCAAATCACAATCGCCTATGGAGTGTGATTGTATTTTTACCAAGCAATTGTGGCTCCATGTTGCAGTAATTGCGTTTTTCGAGTCTCATTCCACAGAATGAGAATGGCATACTAACTATCACCAACATGTTGCATGCAGTGCACCTTTGCGACATATGCACACCGCAGGAACTGCAAGGATTTACCACAGTGCTTTGCTGAATACCGACTATCAGCAAAGAGCAGAAACGCTCCCCATCAAAAGCACAGCAAGTGTGAACTGGCCCTTGAGAGAATTTGATTAGTGATTACAAATTGTTCCAACCTGCAGTGTAGAACTCAGGGGCATATTTAAAATGATTAAAATATACCGCCAAGTTCTAGTTATGGCCTCCTCCTCCCCACAGCCGTACCAATCCTCTCCAAAAAGTTACAAAGCAGAGAAGCGCCAACAAAACAAAAAAGATGCAGGCCGACAATCGTAATTCTGGAAAATACCAATTACACTAGCAAAAACCCAGCAATGCAATTTACATGTTTATTGCCGTGCTGTTGCTATTGGCAATATGGGCACTATACAATTTTTGAATCGTAACATGCCTAATACAAAAGGGCCCTAATTAGTTGATCTCCCTCTAAGATGGTTTATTATATTCTTTTTTGGCAGAGTACTTTGGCTAATCCAATTGGCTAAAAGTAAATCACATTTTGGCCAATAGGATTGTAAGCCGGCCCACCATGGCAAGGTAGACTCTTAGGGCGGGTTGGGGGAAGGGAGTGAGAGAGGTCTAGGGGGTGGCAGTTTTGAAGAGGGATAATCGGGATAGGTGGCCATCATGGGTATCACTCTTACACCCTCAAGTGTAATGTCTGGAAACACGACGACCACCTGATAAATAATTGGGATCCAGTTGGTCCCCTTTAGGCCTGATTCAACATTGGGATCACAAAAGGCAAATCACAATCACCTATGGAGTGTGATTGCATTCTTACCAAGCAATTGTAGCTTCATGTTGCAGTGATAGCGTTTTTCGAGTCTCATTCCAGAGAATGAGAATGGCATTCTAACTGCCACCGAAATGTTGCACACAGTGCACCTCTGCGATATAAGCACACCGCAGGCACTGCAAGCATTTACCACAGTGCTTTGCTGAATACCGGCTATCAGCAAAGAGCAGAAATGCTCCCCACCAAAAGCACAACAAATGTGAACTGGCCCTTGAGAGAATTTGATTGGTGATTAAAAATTGTTGCAACCTGCAGTGTAGAACTCGGGGGCATATTTAAAATGATTTAAATATACCGTCAAGTTCTAGTTATGGCCTCCTCCTCCCCACAGCCATACCAATCCTCTCCAAAAAGTTACAAAGCATAGAAGCGCAAACAAAACAAAAAAGATGCAGGCCGACAATCGTAATTCTGGAAAATACCAATTGCACTAGCAAAAACCCAGCAATGCAAATTACATGTTTATTGCCATGCTGTTGCTATTGGCAATATGGGCACGATACAATTTTTGGATCGTAACATGCCTAATACAAAAGGGCCCTAATTAGTTGATCTCCCTCTAAGATGGTTTATTATATTCTTTTTTGGCAGAGTACTTTGGCTAATCCAATTGGCTAAAAGTAAATCACATTTTGGCCAATAGGATTGTAAGCCGGCCCACCATGGCAAGGTAGACTCTTAGGGCGGGTTGGGGGAAGGGAGTGAGAGAGGTCTAGGGGATGGCAGTTTTGAAGAGGGATAATGGGGATAGGTGGCCATCATGGGTATCACTCTTACACCTTCAAGTGTAATGTCTGGAAACACGACGACCACCTGATAAATAATTGGGATCCAGTTGGTCCCCCTCAGGCCTGGTTCAACATTGGGATCGCAAAAGGAAATCACAATCGCCTGTGGAGTGTGATTGCATTTTTACCAAGCAATTGTGGCTCCATGTTGCAGTGATTGCGTTTTTCGAGTCTCATTCCAGAGAATGAGAATGGCATACTAACTATCACCAACATGTTGCATGCAGTGCACCTTTGCGACATATGCACACCGCGGGCACTGCAAGGATTGACCACAGTGCTTTGCTGAATACCGGCTATCAGCAAAGAGCAGAAACACTCCCCACCAAAAGCACAACAAGTGTGAACTGGCCCTTGAGAGAATTTGATTGGTGATTACAAATTGTTGCAACCTGCAGTGTAGAACTCAGGGGCATATTTAAAATGATTTAAATATGCCACCAAGTTCTAGTTATGGCCTCCTCCCCACAGCCATGCCAATCCTCTCCAAAAAGTTACAAAGCATAGAAGCGCAAACAAAACAAAAAAGATGCAGGCCGACAATCGTAATTCTGGAGAATACCAATTGCACTAGCAAAAACCCAGCAATGCAATTTACATGTTCATCGCTGTGCTGTTGCTATTGGCACAATGGGCACAATACAATTTTTGAATCGTAACATGCCTAATACAAAAGGGCCCTAATTAGTTGATCTCCCTCTAAGATGGTTTATTATATTCTTTTTTGGCAGAGTACTTTGGCTAATCCAATTGGCTAAAAGTAAATCACATTTTGGCCAATAGGATTGTAAGCCGGCCCACCATGGCAAGGTAGACTCTTAGGGCGGGTTGGGGGAAGGGAGTGAGAGAGGTCTAGGGGGTGGCAGTTTTGAAGAGGGATAATGGGGATAGGTGGCCATCATGGGTATCACTCTTACACCCTCAAGTGTAATGTCTGGAAACACGACGACCACCTGATAAATATTTGGGATCCAGTTGGTTCCCTTTAGGCCTGATTCAACATTGGGATCACAAAAGGCAAATCACAATCACCTATGGAGTGTGATTGCATTCTTACCAAGCAATTGTGGCTCCATGTTGCAGTGATTGCGTTTTTCGAGTCTCATTCCAGAGAATGAGAATGGCATTCTAACTGCCACCGAAATGTTGCACACAGTGCACCTCTGCGATATAAGCACACCACAGGCACTGCGAGCATTTACCACAGTGCTTTGCTGAATACCGGCTATCAGCAAAGAGCAGAAATGCTCGCCACCAAAAGCACAACAAGTGTGAACTGGCCCTTGAGAGAATTTGATTGGTGATTACAAATTGTTGCAACCTGCTGTGTAGAACTCAGGGGCATATTTAAAATGATTTAAATATACCGCCAAGTTCTAGTTATGTCCTCCTCCTCCCCACAGCCATACCAATCCTCTCCAAAAAGTTACAAAGCATAGAAGCGCAAACAAAACAAAAAAGATGCAGGCCGACAATCATAATTCTGGAAAATACCAATTGCACTAGCAAAAACCCAGCAATGCAAATTACATGTTCATCGCTGTGCTGTTGCTATTGGCACAATACAATTTTTGAATCGTAACATGCCTAATACAAAAGGGCCCTAATTAGTTGATCTCCCTCTAAGATGGTTTATTATATTCTTTTTTGGCAGAGTACTTTGGCTAATCCAATTGGCTAAAAGTAAATCACATTTTGGCCAATAGGATTCTAAGCCGGCCCGCCATGGCAAGGTAGACTCTTAGGGCGGGTTGGGGGAAGGGAGTGAGAGAGGTCTAGGGGATGGCAGTTTTGAAGAGGGATAATGGGGATAGGTGGCCATCATGGGTATCACTCTTACACCTTCAAGTGTAATGTCTGGAAACATGACGACCACCTGATAAATAATTGGGATCCAGTTGGTCCCCCTTAGGCCTGGTTCAACATTGGGATTGCAAAAGGCAAATCACAATCGCCTATGGAGTGTGATTGTATTTTTACCAAGCAATTGTGGCTCCATGTTGCAGTGATTGCGTTTTTCGAGTCTCATTCCAGAGAATGAGAATGGCATACTAACTATCACCAACATGTTGCATGCAGTGCACCTTTGCGACATATGCACACCGCAGGAACTGCAAGGATTTACCACAGTGCTTTGCTGAATACCGACTATCAGCAAAGAGCAGAAACGCTCCCCATCAAAAGCACAGCAAGTGTGAACTGGCCCTTGAGAGAATTTGATTAGTGATTACAAATTGTTCCAACCTGCAGTGTAGAACTCAGGGGCATATTTAAAATGATTTAAATATACCGCCAAGTTCTAGTTATGGCCTCCTCCTCCCCACAGCCGTACCAATCCTCTCCAAAAAGTTACAAAGCAGAGAAGCGCCAACAAAACAAAAAAGATGCAGGCCGACAATCGTAATTCTGGAAAATACCAATTGCACTAGCAAAAACCCAGCAATGCAATTTACATGTTTATTGCCGTGCTGTTGCTATTGGCAATATGGGCACTATACAATTTTTGAATCGTAACATGCCTAATACAAAAGGGCCCTAATTAGTTGATCTCCCTCTAAGATGGTTTATTATATTCTTTTTTGGCAGAGTACTTTGGCTAATCCAATTGGCTAAAAGTAAATCACATTTTGGCCAATAGGATTGTAAGCCGGCCCACCATGGCAAGGTAGACTCTTAGGGCGGGTTGGGGGAAGGGAGTGAGAGAGGTCTAGGGGGTGGCAGTTTTGAAGAGGGATAATCGGGATAGGTGGCCATCATGGGTATCACTCTTACACCCTCAAGTGTAATGTCTGGAAACACGACGACCACCTGATAAATAATTGGGATCCAGTTGGTCCCCTTTAGGCCTGATTCAACATTGGGATCACAAAAGGCAAATCACAATCACCTATGGAGTGTGATTGCATTCTTACCAAGCAATTGTAGCTTCATGTTGCAGTGATAGCGTTTTTCGAGTCTCATTCCAGAGAATGAGAATGGCATTCTAACTGCCACCGAAATGTTGCACACAGTGCACCTCTGCGATATAAGCACACCGCAGGCACTGCAAGCATTTACCACAGTGCTTTGCTGAATACCGGCTATCAGCAAAGAGCAGAAATGTTCCCCACCAAAAGCACAACAAATGTGAACTGGCCCTTGAGAGAATTTGATTGGTGATTAAAAATTGTTGCAACCTGCAGTGTAGAACTCGGGGGCATATTTAAAATGATTTAAATATACCGCCAAGTTCTAGTTATGGCCTCCTCCTCCCCACAGCCATACCAATCCTCTCCAAAAAGTTACAAAGCATAGAAGCGCAAACAAAACAAAAAAGATGCAGGCCGACAATCGTAATTCTGGAAAATACCAATTGCACTAGCAACAACCCAGCAATGCAAATTACATGTTTATCGCTGTGCTGTTGCTATTGGCACAATGGGCACAATATAATTTTTGAATCGTATCATGCCTAATACAAAAGGGCCCTAATTAGTTGATCTCCCTCTAAGATGGTTTATTATATTCTTTTTTGGCAGAGTACTTTGGCTAATGCAATTGGCTAAAAGTAAATCACATTTTGGCCAATAGGATTCTAAGCCGGCCCACCATGGCAAGGTAGACTCTTAGGACGGGTTGGGGGAAGGGAGTGAGAGAGGTCTAGGGGATGGCAGTTTTGAAGAGGGATAATGGGGATAGGTGGCCATCATGGGTATCACTCTTACACCTTCAAGTGTAATGTCTGGAAACACGACGACCACCTGATAAATAATTGGGATCCAGTTGGTCCCCCTTAGGCCTGGTTCAACATTGGGATCGCAAAAGGCAAATCACAATCGCCTATGGAGTGTGATTGTATTTTTACCAAGCAATTGTGGCTCCATGTTGCAGTGATTGCGTTTTTCGAGTCTCATTCCAGAGAATGAGAATGGCATACTAACTATCACCAACATGTTGCATGCAGTGCACCTTTGCGACATATGCACACCGCGGGCACTGCAAGGATTTACCACAGTGCTTTGCTGAATACCGGCTATCAGCAAAGAGCAGAAACACTCCCCACCAAAAGCACAACAAGTGTGAACTGGCCCTTGAGAGAATTTGATTGGTGATTACAAATTGTTGCAACCTGCAGTGTAGAACTCAGGGGCATATTTAAAATGATTTAAATATGCCGCCAAGTTCTAGTTATGGCCTCCTCCCCACAGCCATGCCAATCCTCTCCAAAAAGTTACAAAGCATAGAAGCGCAAACAAAACAAAAAAGATGCAGGCCAACAATCATAATTCTAGAGAATACCAATTGCACTAGCAAAAACCCAGCAATGCAAATTACATGTTCATCGCTGTGCTGTTGCTATTGGCACAATGGGCACAATACAATTTTTGAATCGTAACATGCCTAATACAAAAGGGCCCTAATTAGTTGATCTCCCTCTAAGATGGTTTATTATATTCTTTTTTGGCAGAGTACTTTGGCTAATCCAATTGGCTAAAAGTAAATCACATTTTGGCCAATAGGATTGTAAGCCGGCCCACCATGGCAAGGTAGACTCTTAGGGCGGGTTGGGGGAAGGGAGTGAGAGAGGTCTAGGGGGTGGCAGTTTTGAAGAGGGATAATGGGGATAGGTGGCCATCATGGGTATCACTCTTACACCCTCAAGTGTAATGTCTGGAAACACGACGACCACCTGATAAATAATTGGGATCCAGTTGGTTCCCTTTAGGCCTGATTCAACATTGGGATCACAAAAGGCAAATCACAATCACCTATGGAGTGTGATTGCATTCTTACCAAGCAATTGTGGCTCCATGTTGCAGTGATTGCGTTTTTCGAGTCTCATTCCAGAGAATGAGAATGGCATTCTAACTGCCACCGAAATGTTGCACACAGTGCACCTCTGCGATATAAGCACACCACAGGCACTGCGAGCATTTACCACAGTGCTTTGCTGAATACCGGCTATCAGCAAAGAGCAGAAATGCTCGCCACCAAAAGCACAACAAGTGTGAACTGGCCCTTGAGAGAATTTGATTGGTGATTACAAATTGTTGCAACCTGCTGTGTAGAACTCAGGGGCATATTTAAAATGATTTAAATATACCGCCAAGTTCTAGTTATGTCCTCCTCCTCCCCACAGCCATACCAATCCTCTCCAAAAAGTTACAAAGCATAGAAGCGCAAACAAAACAAAAAAGATGCAGGCCGACAATCATAATTCTGGAAAATACCAATTGCACTAGCAAAAACCCAGCAATGCAAATTACATGTTCATCGCTGTGCTGTTGCTATTGGCACAATACAATTTTTGAATCGTAACATGCCTAATACAAAAGGGCCCTAATTAGTTGATCTCCCTCTAAGATGGTTTATTATATTCTTTTTTGGCAGAGTACTTTGGCTAATCCAATTGGCTAAAAGTAAATCACATTTTGGCCAATAGGATTCTAAGCCGGCCCGCCATGGCAAGGTAGACTCTTAGGGCGGGTTGGGGGAAGGGAGTGAGAGAGGTCTAGGGGATGGCAGTTTTGAAGAGGGATAATGGGGATAGGTGGCCATCATGGGTATCACTCTTACACCTTCAAGTGTAATGTCTGGAAACATGACGACCACCTGATAAATAATTTGGATCCAGTTGGTCCCCCTTAGGCCTGGTTCAACATTGGGATTGCAAAAGGCAAATCACAATCGCCTATGGAGTGTGATTGTATTTTTACCAAGCAATTGTGGCTCCATGTTGCAGTGATTGCGTTTTTCGAGTCTCATTCCAGAGAATGAGAATGGCATACTAACTATCACCAACATGCTGCATGCAGTGCACCTTTGCGACATATGCACACCGCAGGAACTGCAAGGATTTACCACAGTGCTTTGCTGAATACCGACTATCAGCAAAGAGCAGAAACGCTCCCCATCAAAAGCACAGCAAGTGTGAACTGGCCCTTGAGAGAATTTGATTAGTGATTACAAATTGTTCCAACCTGCAGTGTAGAACTCAGGGGCATATTTAAAATGATTTAAATATACCGCCAAGTTCTAGTTATGGCCTCCTCCTCCCCACAGCCATACCAATCCTCTCCAAAAAGTTACAAAGCATAGAAGCGCAAACAAAACAAAAAAGATGCAGGCCGACAATCGTAATTCTGGAAAATACCAATTGCACTAGCAACAACCCAGCAATGCAAATTACATGTTCATCGCTGTGCTGTTGCTATTGGCACAATGGGCACAATATAATTTTTGAATCGTATCATGCTTAATACAAAAGGGCCCTAATTAGTTGATCTCCCTCTAAGATGGTTTATTATATTCTTTTTTGGCAGAGTACTTTGGCTAATCCAATTGGCTAAAAGTAAATCACATTTTGGCCAATAGGATTCTAAGCCGGCCCACCATGGCAAGGTAGACTCTTAGGGCGGGTTGGGGGAAGGGAGTGAGAGAGGTCTAGGGGATGGCAGTTTTGAAGAGGGATAATGGGGATAGGTGGCCATCATGGGTATCACTCTTACACCTTCAAGTGTAATGTCTGGAAACACGACGACCACCTGATAAATAATTGAGATCCAGTTGGTCCCCCTTAGGCCTGGTTCAACATTGGGATCGCAAAAGGAAATCACAATCGCCTGTGGAGTGTGATTGCATTTTTACCAAGCAATTGTGGCTCCATGTTGCAGTGATTGCGTTTTTCGAGACTCATTCCAGAGAATGAGAATGGCATACTAACTATCACCAACATGTTGCATGCAGTGCACCTTTGCGACATATGCACACCGCAGGCACTGCAAGGATTTACCACAGTGCTTTGCTGAATACCGGCTATCAGCAAAGAGCATAAACGCTCCCCACCAAAAGCACAACAAGTGTGAACTGGCCCTTGAGAGAATTTGATTGGTGATTACAAATTGTTGCAACCTGCAGTGTAGAACTCAGGGGCATATTTAAAATGATTTAAATATACCGCCAAGTTCTAGTTATGGCCTCCTCCTCCCCACAGCCATACCAATCCTCTCCAAAAAGTTACAAAGCATAGAAGCGCAAACAAAACAAAAAAGATGCAGGCCGACAATCGTAATTCTGGAAAATACCAATTGCACTAGCAAAAACCCAGCAATGCAAATTACATGTTTATTGCCATGCTGTTGCTATTGGCAATATGGGCACGATACAATTTTTGAATCGTAACATGCCTAATACAAAAGGGCCCTAATTAGTTGATCTCCCTCTAAGATGGTTTATTATATTCTTTTTTGGCAGAGTACTTTGGCTAATCCAATTGGCTAAAAGTAAATCACATTTTGGCCAATAGGATTGTAAGCCGGCCCACCATGGCAAAGTAGACTCTTAGGGCGGGTTGGGGAAAGGGAGTGAGAGAGGTGTAGGGGATGGCAGTTTTGAAGAGGGATAATGGGGATAGGTGGCCATCATGGGTATCACTCTTACACCTTCAAGTGTAATGTCTGGAAACACGACGACGACCTGATAAATAATTGGGATCCAGTTGGTCCCCCTTAGGCCTGGTTCAACATTGGGATCGCAAAAGGAAATCACAATCGCCTGTGGAGTGTGATTGCATTTTTACCAAGCAATTGTGGCTCCATGTTGCAGTGATTGCGTTTTTCGAGTCTCATTCCAGAGAATGAGAATGGCATACTAACTATCACCAACATGTTGCATGCAGTGCACCTTTGCGACATATGCACACCGCAGGCACTACAAGGATTTACCACAGTGCTTTGCTGAATACCGGCTATCATCAAATAGAGCAGAAACACTCCCCACCAAAAGCACAACAAGTGCGAACTGGCCCTTGAGAGAATTTGATTGGTGATTACAAATTGTTGCAACCTGCAGTGTAGAACTCAGGGGCATATTAAAATGATTTAAATATGCCGCCAAGTTCTAGTTATGGCCTCCTCCCCACAGCCATGCCAATCCTCTCCAAAAAGTTAAAAAGCATAGAAGCGCAAACAAAACAAAAAAGATTCAGGCCGACAATCGTAATTCTGGAGAATACCAATTGCACTAGCAAAAACCCAGCAATGCAATTTACATGTTCATCGCTGTGCTGTTGCTATTGGCACAATGGGCACAATACAATTTTTGAATCGTAACATGCCTAATACAAAAGGGCCCTAATTAGTTGATCTCCCTCTAAGATGGTTTATTATATTCTTTTTTGGCAGAGTACTTTGGCTAATCCAATTGGTTAAAAGTAAATCACATTTTGGCCAATAGGATTGTAAGCCGGCCCACCATGGCAAGGTAGACTCTTAGGGCGGGTTGGGGGAAGGGAGTGAGAGAGGTCTAGGGGGTGGCAGTTTTGAAGAGGGATAATGGGGATAGGTGGTGTAATGTCTGGAAACACGACGACCACCTGATAAATAATTGGGATCCAGTTGGTTCCCTTTAAGCCTGATTCAACATTGGGATCACAAAAGGCAAATCACAATCACCTATGGAGTGTGATTGCATTCTTACCAAGCAATTGTGGCTCCATGTTGCAGTGATTGCGTTTTTCGAGTCTCATTCCAGAGAATGAGAATGGCATTCTAACTGCCACCGAAATGTTGCACACAGTGCACCTCTGCGATATAAGCACACCACAGGCACTGCGAGCATTTACCACAGTGCTTTGCTGAATACCGGCTATCAGCAAAGAGCAGAAATGCTCGCCACCAAAAGCAGAACAAGTGTGAACTGGCCCTTGAGAGAATTTGATTGGTGATTACAAATTGTTGCAACCTGCTGTGTAGAACTCAGGGGCATATTTAAAATGATTTAAATATACCGCCAAGTTCTAGTTATGTCCTCCTCCTCCCCACAGCCATACCAATCCTCTCCAAAAAGTTACAAAGCATAGAAGCGCAAACAAAACAAAAAAGATGCAGGCCGACAATCATAATTCTGGAAAATACTAATTGCACTAGCAAAAACCCAGCAATGCAAATTACATGTTCATCGCTGTGCTGTTGCTATTGGCACAATACAATTTTTGAATCGTAACATGCCTAATACAAAAGGGCCCTAATTAGTTGATCTCCCTCTAATATGGTTTATTATATTCTTTTTTGGCAGAGTACTTTGGCTAATCCAATTGGCTAAAAGTAAATCACATTTTGGCCAATAGGATTCTAAGCCGGCCCGCCATGGCAAGGTAGACTCTTAGGGCGGGTTGGGGGAAGGGAGTGAGAGAGGTCTAGGGGATGGCAGTTTTGAAGAGGGATAATGGGGATAGGTGGCCATCATGGGTATCACTCTTACACCTTCAAGTGTAATGTCTGGAAACATGACGACCACCTGATAAATAATTGGGATCCAGTTGGTCCCCCTTAGGCCTGGTTCAACATTGGGATTGCAAAAGGCAAATCACAATCGCCTATGGAGTGTGATTGTATTTTTACCAAGCAATTGTGGCTCCATGTTGCAGTGATTGCGTTTTTCGAGTCTCATTCCAGAGAATGAGAATGGCATACTAACTATCACCAACATGTTGCATGCAGTGCACCTTTGCGACATATGCACACCGCAGGAACTGCAAGGATTTACCACAGTGCTTTGCTGAATACCGACTATCAGCAAAGAGCAGAAACGCTCCCCATCAAAAGCACAGCAAGTGTGAACTGGCCCTTGAGAGAATTTGATTAGTGATTACAAATTGTTCCAACCTGCAGTGTAGAACTCAGGGGCATATTTAAAATGATTAAAATATACCGCCAAGTTCTAGTTATGGCCTCCTCCTCCCCACAGCCGTACCAATCCTCTCCAAAAAGTTACAAAGCAGAGAAGCGCCAACAAAACAAAAAAGATGCAGGCCGACAATCGTAATTCTGGAAAATACCAATTACACTAGCAAAAACCCAGCAATGCAATTTACATGTTTATTGCCGTGCTGTTGCTATTGGCAATATGGGCACTATACAATTTTTGAATCGTAACATGCCTAATACAAAAGGGCCCTAATTAGTTGATCTCCCTCTAAGATGGTTTATTATATTCTTTTTTGGCAGAGTACTTTGGCTAATCCAATTGGCTAAAAGTAAATCACATTTTGGCCAATAGGATTGTAAGCCGGCCCACCATGGCAAGGTAGACTCTTAGGGCGGGTTGGGGGAAGGGAGTGAGAGAGGTCTAGGGGGTGGCAGTTTTTAAGAGGGATAATCGGGATAGGTGGCCATCATGGGTATCACTCTTACACCCTCAAGTGTAATGTCTGGAAACACGACGACCACCTGATAAATAATTGGGATCCAGTTGGTCCCCTTTAGGCCTGATTCAACATTGGGATCACAAAAGGCAAATCACAATCACCTATGGAGTGTGATTGCATTCTTACCAAGCAATTGTAGCTTCATGTTGCAGTGATAGCGTTTTTCGAGTCTCATTCCAGAGAATGAGAATGGCATTCTAACTGCCACCGAAATGTTGCACACAGTGCACCTCTGCGATATAAGCACACCGCAGGCACTGCAAGCATTTACCACAGTGCTTTGCTGAATACCGGCTATCAGCAAAGAGCAGAAATGCTCCCCACCAAAAGCACAACAAATGTGAACTGGCCCTTGAGAGAATTTGATTGGTGATTAAAAATTGTTGCAACCTGCAGTGTAGAACTCGGGGGCATATTTAAAATGATTTAAATATACCGCCAAGTTCTAGTTATCGCCTCCTCCTCCCCACAGCCATACCAATCCTCTCCAAAAAGTTACAAAGCATAGAAGCGCAAACAAAACAAAAAAGATGCAGGCCGACAATCGTAATTCTGGAAAATACCAATTGCACTAGCAAAAACCCAGCAATGCAAATTACATGTTTATTGCCATGCTGTTGCTATTGGCAATATGGGCACGATACAATTTTTGGATCGTAACATGCCTAATACAAAAGGGCCCTAATTAGTTGATCTCCCTCTAAGATGGTTTATTATATTCTTTTTTGGCAGAGTACTTTGGCTAATCCAATTGGCTAAAAGTAAATAACATTTTGGCCAATAGGATTGTAAGCCGGCCCACCATGGCAAGGTAGACTCTTAGGGCGGGTTGGGGGAAGGGAGTGAGAGAGGTCTAGGGGATGGCAGTTTTGAAGAGGGATAATGGGGATAGGTGGCCATCATGGGTATCACTCTTACACCTTCAAGTGTAATGTCTGGAAACACGACGACCACCTGATAAATAATTGGGATCCAGTTGGTCCCCCTTAGGCCTGGTTCAACATTGGGATCGCAAAAGGAAATCACAATCGCCTGTGGAGTGTGATTGCATTTTTACCAAGCAATTGTGGCTCCATGTTGCAGTGATTGCGTTTTTCGAGTCTCATTCCAGAGAATGAGAATGGCATACTAACTATCACCAACATGTTGCATGCAGTGCACCTTTGCGACATATGCACACCGCGGGCACTGCAAGGATTGACCACAGTGCTTTGCTGAATACCGGCTATCAGCAAAGAGCAGAAACACTCCCCACCAAAAGCACAACAAGTGTGAACTGGCCCTTGAGAGAATTTGATTGGTGATTACAAATTGTTGCAACCTGCAGTGTAGAACTCAGGGGCATATTTAAAATGATTTAAATATGCCGCCAAGTTCTAGTTATGGCCTCCTCCCCACAGCCATGCCAATCCTCTCCAAAAAGTTACAAAGCATAGAAGCGCAAACAAAACAAAAAAGATGCAGGCCGACAATCGTAATTCTGGAGAATACCAATTGCACTAGCAAAAACCCAGCAATGCAATTTACATGTTCATCGCTGTGCTGTTGCTATTGGCACAATGGGCACAATACAATGTTTGAATCGTAACATGCCTAATACAAAAGGGCCCTAATCAGTTGATCTCCCTCTAAGATGGTTTATTATATTCTTTTTTGGCAGAGTACTTTGGCTAATCCAATTGGCTAAAAGTAAATCACATTTTGGCCAATAGGATTGTAAGCCGGCCCACCATGGCAAGGTAGACTCTTAGGGCGGGTTGGGGGAAGGGAGTGAGAGAGGTCTAGGGGGTGGCAGTTTTGAAGAGGGATAATCGGGATAGCTGGCCATCATGGGTATCACTCTTACACCCTCAAGTGTAATGTCTGGAAACACGACGACCACCTGATAAATTATTGGGATCCAGTTGGTCCACTTTAGGCCTGATTCAACATTGGGATCACAAAAGGCAAATCACAATCACCTATGGAGTGTGATTGCATTCTTACCAAGCAATTGTGGCTCCATGTTGCAGTGATTGCGTTTTTCGAGTCTCATTCCAGAGAATGAGAATGGCATTCTAACTGCCACCGAAATGTTGCACACAGTGCACCTCTGCGATATAAGCACACCGCAGGCACTGCAAGCATTTACCACAGTGCTTTGCTGAATACCGGCTATCAGCAAAGAGCAGAAATGCTCCCCACCAAAAGCACAACAAATGTGAACTCGCCCTTGAGAGAATTTGATTGGTGATTAAAAATTGTTGCAACCTGCAGTGTAGAACTCAAGGGCATATTTAAAATGATTTAAATATACCGCCAAGTTCTAGTTATGGCCTCCTCCTCCCCACAGCCATACCAATCCTCTCCAAAAAGTTACAAAGCATAGAAGCGCAAACAAAACAAAAAAGATGCAGGCCGACAATCGTAATTCTGGAAAATACCAATTGCACTAGCAAAAACCCAGCAATGCAAATTACATGTTCATCGCTGTGCTGTTGCTATTGGCACAATGGGCACAATATAATTTTTGAATCGTAACATGCCTAATACAAAAGGGCCCTAATTAGTTGATCTCCCTCTAAGATGGTTTATTATATTCTTTTTTGGCAGAGTACTTTGGCTAATCCAATTGGCTAAAAGTAAATCACATTTTGGCCAATAGGATTGTAAGCCGGCCCACCATGGCAAGGTAGACTCTTAGGGCGGGTTGGGGGAAGGGAGTGAGAGAGGTCTAGGGGATGGCAGTTTTGAAGAGGGATAATGGGGATAGGTGGCCATCATGGGTATCACTCTTACACCTTCAAGTGTAATGTCTGGAAACACGACGACGACCTGATAAATAATTGAGATCCAGTTGGTCCCCCTTAGGCCTGGTTCAACATTGGGATCGCAAAAGGAAATCACAATCGCCTGTGGAGTGTGATTGCATTTTTACCAAGCAATTGTGGCTCCATGTTGCAGTGATTGCGTTTTTCGAGTCTCATTCCAGAGAATGAGAATGGCATACTAACTATCACCAACATGTTGCATGCAGTGCACCTTTGCGACATATGCACACCGCGGGCACTGCAAGGATTGACCACAGTGCTTTGCTGAATACCGGCTATCAGCAAAGAGCAGAAACACTCCCCACCAAAAGCACAACAAGTGTGAACTGGCCCTTGAGAGAATTTGATTGGTGATTACAAATTGTTGCAACCTGCAGTGTAGAACTCAGGGGCATATTTAAAATGATTTAAATATGCCGCCAAGTTCTAGTTATGGCCTCCTCCCCACAGCCATGCCAATCCTCTCCAAAAAGTTACAAAGCATAGAAGCGCAAACAAAACAAAAAAGATGCAGGCCGACAATCGTAATTCTGGAGAATACCAATTGCACTAGCAAAAACCCAGCAATGCAATTTACATGTTCATCGCTGTACTGTTGCTATTGGCACAATGGGCACAATACAATTTTTGAATCGTAACATGCCTAATACAAAAGGGCCCTAATTAGTTGATCTCCCTCTAAGATGGTTTATTATATTCTTTTTTGGCAGAGTACTTTGGCTAATCCAATTGGCTAAAAGTAAATCACATTTTGGCCAATAGGATTGTAAGCCGGCCCACCATGGCAAGGTAGACTCTTAGGGCGGGTTGGGGGAAGGGAGTGAGAGAGGTCTAGGGGGTGGCAGTTTTGAAGAGGGATAATGGGGATAGGTGGCCATCATGGGTATCACTCTTACACCCTCAAGTGTAATGTCTGGAAACACGACGACCACCTGATAAATATTTGGGATCCAGTTGGTTCCCTTTAGGCCTGATTCAACATTGGGATCACAAAAGGCAAATCACAATCACCTATGGAGTGTGATTGCATTCTTACCAAGCAATTGTGGCTCCATGTTGCAGTGATTGCGTTTTTCGAGTCTCATTCCAGAGAATGAGAATGGCATTCTAACTGCCACCGAAATGTTGCACACAGTGCACCTCTGCGATATAAGCACACCACAGGCACTGCGAGCATTTACCACAGTGCTTTGCTGAATACCGGCTATCAGCAAAGAGCAGAAATGCTCGCCACCAAAAGCACAACAAGTGTGAACTGGCCCTTGAGAGAATTTGATTGGTGATTACAAATTGTTGCAACCTGCTGTGTAGAACTCAGGGGCATATTTAAAATGATTTAAATATACCGCCAAGTTCTAGTTATGTCCTCCTCCTCCCCACAGCCATACCAATCCTCTCCAAAAAGTTACAAAGCATAGAAGCGCAAACAAAACAAAAAAGATGCAGGCCGACAATCATAATTCTGGAAAATACCAATTGCACTAGCAAAAACCCAGCAATGCAAATTACATGTTCATCGCTGTGCTGTTGCTATTGGCACAATACAATTTTTGAATCGTAACATGCCTAATACAAAAGGGCCCTAATTAGTTGATCTCCCTCTAAGATGGTTTATTATATTCTTTTTTGGCAGAGTACTTTGGCTAATCCAATTGGCTAAAAGTAAATCACATTTTGGCCAATAGGATTCTAAGCCGGCCCGCCATGGCAAGGTAGACTCTTAGGGCGGGTTGGGGGAAGGGAGTGAGAGAGGTCTAGGGGATGGCAGTTTTGAAGAGGGATAATGGGGATAGGTGGCCATCATGGGTATCACTCTTACACCTTCAAGTGTAATGTCTGGAAACATGACGACCACCTGATAAATAATTGGGATCCAGTTGGTCCCCCTTAGGCCTGGTTCAACATTGGGATTGCAAAAGGCAAATCACAATCGCCTATGGAGTGTGATTGTATTTTTACCAAGCAATTGTGGCTCCATGTTGCAGTGATTGCGTTTTTCGAGTCTCATTCCAGAGAATGAGAATGGCATACTAACTATCACCAACATGTTGCATGCAGTGCACCTTTGCGACATATGCACACCGCAGGAACTGCAAGGATTTACCACAGTGCTTTGCTGAATACCGACTATCAGCAAAGAGCAGAAACGCTCCCCATCAAAAGCACAGCAAGTGTGAACTGGCCCTTGAGAGAATTTGATTAGTGATTACAAATTGTTCCAACCTGCAGTGTAGAACTCAGGGGCATATTTAAAATGATTTAAATATACCGCCAAGTTCTAGTTATGGCCTCCTCCTCCCCACAGCCGTACCAATCCTCTCCAAAAAGTTACAAAGCAGAGAAGCGCCAACAAAACAAAAAAGATGCAGGCCGACAATCGTAATTCTGGAAAATACCAATTGCACTAGCAAAAACCCAGCAATGCAATTTACATGTTTATTGCCGTGCTGTTGCTATTGGCAATATGGGCACTATACAATTTTTGAATCGTAACATGCCTAATACAAAAGGGCCCTAATTTGTTGATCTCCCTCTAAGATGGTTTATTATATTCTTTTTTGGCAGAGTACTTTGGCTAATCCAATTGGCTAAAAGTAAATCACATTTTGGCCAATAGGATTGTAAGCCGGCCCACCATGGCAAGGTAGACTCTTAGGGCGGGTTGGGGGAAGGGAGTGAGAGAGGTCTAGGGGGTGGCAGTTTTGAAGAGGGATAATGGGGATAGGTGGCCATCATGGGTATCACTCTTACACCCTCAAGTGTAATGTCTGGAAACACGACGACCACCTGATAAATAATTGGGATCCAGTTGGTCCCCTTTAGGCCTGATTCAACATTGGGATCACAAAAGGCAAATCACAATCACCTATGGAGTGTGATTGCATTCTTACCAAGCAATTGTAGCTTCATGTTGCAGTGATAGCGTTTTTCGAGTCTCATTCCAGAGAATGAGAATGGCATTCTAACTGCCACCGAAATGTTGCACACAGTGCACCTCTGCGATATAAGCACACCGCAGGCACTGCAAGCATTTACCACAGTGCTTTGCTGAATACCGGCTATCAGCAAAGAGCAGAAATGTTCCCCACCAAAAGCACAACAAATGTGAACTGGCCCTTGAGAGAATTTGATTGGTGATTAAAAATTGTTGCAACCTGCAGTGTAGAACTCGGGGGCATATTTAAAATGATTTAAATATACCGCCAAGTTCTAGTTATGGCCTCCTCCTCCCCACAGCCATACCAATCCTCTCCAAAAAGTTACAAAGCATAGAAGCGCAAACAAAACAAAAAAGATGCAGGCCGACAATCGTAATTCTGGAAAATACCAATTGCACTAGCAAAAACCCAGCAATGCAAATTACATGTTTATTGCCATGCTGTTGCTATTGGCAATATGGGCACGATACAATTTTTGAATCGTAACATGCCTAATACAAAAGGGCCCTAATTAGTTGATCTCCCTCTAAGATGGTTTATTATATTCTTTTTTGGCAGAGTACTTTGGCTAATCCAATTGGCTAAAAGTAAATCACATTTTGGCCAATAGGATTGTAAGCCGGCCCACCATGGCAAGGTAGACTCTTAGGGCGGGTTGGGGAAAGGGAGTGAGAGAGGTGTAGGGGATGGCAGTTTTGAAGAGGGATAATGGGGATAGGTGGCCATCATGGGTATCACTCTTACACCTTCAAGTGTAATGTCTGGAAACACGACGACGACCTGATAAATAATTGGGATCCAGTTGGTCCCCCTTAGGCCTGGTTCAACATTGGGATCGCAAAAGGAAATCACAATCGCCTGTGGAGTGTGATTGCATTTTTACCAAGCAATTGTGGCTCCATGTTGCAGTGATTGCGTTTTTCGAGTCTCATTCCAGAGAATGAGAATGGCATACTAACTATCACCAACATGTTGCATGCAGTGCACCTTTGCGACATATGCACACCGCGGGCACTGCAAGGATTTACCACAGTGCTTTGCTGAATACCGGCTATCATCAAATAGAGCAGAAACACTCCCCACCAAAAGCACAACAAGTGCGAACTGGCCCTTGAGAGAATTTGATTGGTGATTACAAATTGTTGCAACCTGCAGTGTAGAACTCAGGGGCATATTAAAATGATTTAAATATGCCGCCAAGTTCTAGTTATGGCCTCCTCCCCACAGTCATGCGAATCCTCTCCAAAAAGTTAAAAAGCATAGAAGCGCAAATAAAACAAAAAAGATTCAGGCCGACAATCGTAATTCTGGAGAATACCAATTGCACTAGCAAAAACCCAGCAATGCAATTTACATGTTCATCGCTGTGCTGTTGCTATTGGCACAATGGGCACAATACAATTTTTGAATCGTAACATGCCTAATACAAAAGGGCCCTAATTAGTTGATCTCCCTCTAAGATGGTTTATTATATTCTTTTTTGGCAGAGTACTTTGGCTAATCCAATTGGCTAAAAGTAAATCACATTTTGGCCAATAGGATTGTAAGCCGGCCCACCATGGCAAGGTAGACTCTTAGGGCGGGTTGGGGGAAGGGAGTGAGAGAGGTCTAGGGGGTGGCAGTTTTGAAGAGGGATAATGGGGATAGGTGGTGTAATGTCTGGAAACACGACGACCACCTGATAAATAATTGGGATCCAGTTGGTTCCCTTTAAGCCTGATTCAACATTGGGATCACAAAAGGCAAATCACAATCACCTATGGAGTGTGATTGCATTCTTACCAAGCAATTGTGGCTCCATGTTGCAGTGATTGCGTTTTTCGAGTCTCATTCCAGAGAATGAGAATGGCATTCTAACTGCCACCGAAATGTTGCACACAGTGCACCTCTGCGATATAAGCACACCACAGGCACTGCGAGCATTTACCACAGTGCTTTGCTGAATACCGGCTATCAGCAAAGAGCAGAAATGCTCGCCACCAAAAGCACAACAAGTGTGAACTGGCCCTTGAGAGAATTTGATTGGTGATTACAAATTGTTGCAACCTGCTGTGTAGAACTCAGGGGCATATTTAAAATGATTTAAATATACCGCCAAGTTCAAGTTATGTCCTCCTCCTCCCCACAGCCATACCAATCCTCTCCAAAAAGCTACAAAGCATAGAAGCGCAAACAAAACAAAAAAGATGCAGGCCGACAATCATAATTCTGGAAAATACCAATTGCACTAGCAAAAACCCAGCAATGCAAATTACATGTTCATCGCTGTGCTGTTGCTATTGGCACAATACAATTTTTGAATCGTAACATGCCTAATACAAAAGGGCCCTAATTAGTTGATCTCCCTCTAATATGGTTTATTATATTCTTTTTTGGCAGAGTACTTTGGCTAATCCAATTGGCTAAAAGTAAATCACATTTTGGCCAATAGGATTCTAAGCCGGCCCGCCATGGCAAGGTAGACTCTTAGGGCGGGTTGGGGGAAGGGAGTGAGAGAGGTCTAGGGGATGGCAGTTTTGAAGAGGGATAATGGGGATAGGTGGCCATCATGGGTATCACTCTTACACCTTCAAGTGTAATGTCTGGAAACATGACGACCACCTGATAAATAATTGGGATCCAGTTGGTCCCCCTTAGGCCTGGTTCAACATTGGGATTGCAAAAGGCAAATCACAATCGCCTATGGAGTGTGATTGTATTTTTACCAAGCAATTGTGGCTCCATGTTGCAGTGATTGCGTTTTTCGAGTCTCATTCCAGAGAATGAGAATGGCATACTAACTATCACCAACATGTTGCATGCAGTGCACCTTTGCGACATATGCACACCGCAGGAACTGCAAGGATTTACCACAGTGCTTTGCTGAATACCGACTATCAGCAAAGAGCAGAAACGCTCCCCATCAAAAGCACAGCAAGTGTGAACTGGCCCTTGAGAGAATTTGATTAGTGATTACAAATTGTTCCAACCTGCAGTGTAGAACTCAGGGGCATATTTAAAATGATTAAAATATACCGCCAAGTTCTAGTTATGGCCTCCTCCTCCCCACAGCCGTACCAATCCTCTCCAAAAAGTTACAAAGCAGAGAAGCGCCAACAAAACAAAAAAGATGCAGGCCGACAATCGTAATTCTGGAAAATACCAATTACACTAGCAAAAACCCAGCAATGCAATTTACATGTTTATTGCCGTGCTGTTGCTATTGGCAATATGGGCACTATACAATTTTTGAATCGTAACATGCCTAATACAAAAGGGCCCTAATTAGTTGATCTCCCTCTAAGATGGTTTATTATATTCTTTTTTGGCAGAGTACTTTGGCTAATCCAATTGGCTAAAAGTAAATCACATTTTGGCCAATAGGATTGTAAGCCGGCCCACCATGGCAAGGTAGACTCTTAGGGCGGGTTGGGGGAAGGGAGTGAGAGAGGTCTAGGGGGTGGCAGTTTTGAAGAGGGATAATCGGGATAGGTGGCCATCATGGGTATCACTCTTACACCCTCAAGTGTAATGTCTGGAAACACGACGACCACCTGATAAATAATTGGGATCCAGTTGGTCCCCTTTAGGCCTGATTCAACATTGGGATCACAAAAGGCAAATCACAATCACCTATGGAGTGTGATTGCATTCTTACCAAGCAATTGTAGCTTCATGTTGCAGTGATAGCGTTTTTTGAGTCTCATTCCAGAGAATGAGAATGGCATTCTAACTGCCACCGAAATGTTGCACACAGTGCACCTCTGCGATATAAGCACACCGCAGGCACTGCAAGCATTTACCACAGTGCTTTGCTGAATACCGGCTATCAGCAAAGAGCAGAAATGCTCCCCACCAAAAGCACAACAAATGTGAACTGGCCCTTGAGAGAATTTGATTGGTGATTAAAAATTGTTGCAACCTGCAGTGTAGAACTCGGGGGCATATTTAAAATGATTTAAATATACCGCCAAGTTCTAGTTATGGCCTCCTCCTCCCCACAGCCATACCAATCCTCTCCAAAAAGTTACAAAGCATAGAAGCGCAAACAAAACAAAAAAGATGCAGGCCGACAATCGTAATTCTGGAAAATACCAATTGCACTAGCAAAAACCCAGCAATGCAAATTACATGTTTATTGCCATGCTGTTGCTATTGGCAATATGGGCACGATACAATTTTTGGATCGTAACATGCCTAATACAAAAGGGCCCTAATTAGTTGATCTCCCTCTAAGATGGTTTATTATATTCTTTTTTGGCAGAGTACTTTGGCTAATCCAATTGGCTAAAAGTAAATAACATTTTGGCCAATAGGATTGTAAGCCGGCCCACCATGGCAAGGTAGACTCTTAGGGCGGGTTGGGGGAAGGGAGTGAGAGAGGTCTAGGGGGTGGCAGTTTTGAAGAGGGATAATCGGGATAGGTGGCCATCATGGGTATCACTCTTACACCCTCAAGTGTAATGTCTGGAAACACGACGACCACCTGATAAATTATTGGGATCCAGTTGGTCCCCTTTAGGCCTGATTCAACATTGGGATCACAAAAGGCAAATCACAATCACCTATGGAGTGTGATTGCATTCTTACCAAGCAATTGTGGCTTCATGTTGCAGTGATTGCGTTTTTCGAGTCTCATTCCAGAGAATGAGAATGGCATTCTAACTGCCACCGAAATGTTGCACACAGTGCACCTCTGCGATATAAGCACACCGCAGGCACTGCAAGCATTTACCACAGTGCTTTGCTGAATACCGGCTATCAGCAAAGAGCAGAAATGCTCCCCACCAAAAGCACAACAAATGTGAACTCGCCCTTGAGAGAATTTGATTGGTGATTAAAAATTGTTGCAACCTGCAGTGTAGAACTCAAGGGCATATTTAAAATGATTTAAATATACCGCCAAGTTCTAGTTATGGCCTCCTCCTCCCCACAGCCATACCAATCCTCTCCAAAAAGTTACAAAGCATAGAAGCGCAAAGAAAACAAAAAAGATGCAGGCCGACAATCGTAATTCTGGAAAATACCAATTGCACTAGCAAAAACCCAGCAATGCAAATTACATGTTCATCGCTGTGCTGTTGCTATTGGCACAATGGGCACAATATAATTTTTGAATCGTAACATGCCTAATACAAAAGGGCCCTAATTAGTTGATCTCCCTCTAAGATGGTTTATTATATTCTTTTTTGGCAGAGTACTTTGGCTAATCCAATTGGCTAAAAGTAAATCACATTTTGGCCAATAGGATTGTAAGCCGGCCCACCATGGCAAGGTAGACTCTTAGGGCGGGTTGGGGGAAGGGAGTGAGAGAGATCTAGGGGATGGCAGTTTTGAAGAGGGATAATGGGGATAGGTGGCCATCATGGGTATCACTCTTACACCCTCAAGTGTAATGTCTGGAAACACGACGACGACCTGATAAATAATTGGGATCCAGTTGGTCCCCCTTAGGCCTGGTTCAACATTGGGATCGCAAAAGGAAATCACAATCGCCTGTGGAGTGTGATTGCATTTTTACCAAGCAATTGTGGCTCCATGTTGCAGTGATTGCGTTTTTCGAGTCTCATTCCAGAGAATGAGAATGGCATACTAACTATCACCAACATGTTGCATGCAGTGCACCTTTGCGACATATGCACACCGCGGGCACTGCAAGGATTGACCACAGTGCTTTGCTGAATACCGGCTATCAGCAAAGAGCAGAAACACTCCCCACCAAAAGCACAACAAGTGTGAACTGGCCCTTGAGAGAATTTGATTGGTGATTACAAATTGTTGCAACCTGCAGTGTAGAACTCAGGGGCATATTTAAAATGATTTAAATATGCCGCCAAGTTCTAGTTATGGCCTCCTCCCCACAGCCATGCCAATCCTCTCCAAAAAGTTACAAAGCATAGAAGCGCAAACAAAACAAAAAAGATGCAGGCCGACAATCGTAATTCTGGAGAATACCAATTGCACTAGCAAAAACCCAGCAATGCAATTTACATGTTCATCGCTGTGCTGTTGCTATTGGCACAATGGGCACAATACAATTTTTGAATCGTAACATGCCTAATACAAAAGGGCCCTAATTAGTTGATCTCCCTCTAAGATGGTTTATTATATTCTTTTTTGGCAGAGTACTTTGGCTAATCCAATTGGATAAAAGTAAATCACATTTTGGCCAATAGGATTGTAAGCCGGCCCACCATGGCAAGGTAGACTCTTAGGGCGGGATGGGGGAAGGGAGTGAGAGAGGTCTAGGGGGTGGCAGTTTTGAAGAGGGATAATGGGGATAGGTGGCCATCATGGGTATCACTCTTACACCCTCAAGTGTAATGTCTGGAAACACGACGACCACCTGATAAATATTTGGGATCCAGTTGGTTCCCTTTAGGCCTGATTCAACATTGGGATCACAAAAGGCAAATCACAATCACCTATGGAGTGTGATTGCATTCTTACCAAGCAATTGTGGCTCCATGTTGCAGTGATTGCGTTTTTCGAGTCTCATTCCAGAGAATGAGAATGGCATTCTAACTGCCACCGAAATGTTGCACACAGTGCACCTCTGCGATATAAGCACACCACAGGCACTGCGAGCATTTACCACAGTGCTTTGCTGAATACCGGCTATCAGCAAAGAGCAGAAATGCTCGCCACCAAAAGCACAACAAGTGTGAACTGGCCCTTGAGAGAATTTGATTGGTGATTACAAATTGTTGCAACCTGCTGTGTAGAACTCAGGGGCATATTTAAAATGATTTAAATATACCGCCAAGTTCTAGTTATGTCCTCCTCCTCCCCACAGCCATACCAATCCTTTCCAAAAAGTTACAAAGCATAGAAGCGCAAACAAAACAAAAAAGATGCAGGCCGACAATCATAATTCTGGAAAATACCAATTGCACTAGCAAAAACCCAGCAATGCAAATTACATGTTCATCGCTGTGCTGTTGCTATTGGCACAATACAATTTTTGAATCGTAACATGCCTAATACAAAAGGGCCCTAATTAGTTGATCTCCCTCTAAGATGGTTTATTATATTCTTTTTTGGCAGAGTACTTTGGCTAATCCAATTGGCTAAAAGTAAATCACATTTTGGCCAATAGGATTCTAAGCCGGCCCGCCATGGCAAGGTAGACTCTTAGGGCGGGTTGGGGGAAGGGAGTGAGAGAGGTCTAGGGGATGGCAGTTTTGAAGAGGGATAATGGGGATAGGTGGCCATCATGGGTATCACTCTTACACCTTCAAGTGTAATGTCTGGAAACATGACGACCACCTGATAAATAATTGGGATCCAGTTGGTCCCCCTTAGGCCTGGTTCAACATTGGGATTGCAAAAGGCAAATCACAATCGCCTATGGAGTGTGATTGTATTTTTACCAAGCAATTGTGGCTCCATGTTGCAGTGATTGCGTTTTTCGAGTCTCATTCCAGAGAATGAGAATGGCATACTAACTATCACCAACATGTTGCATGCAGTGCACCTTTGCGACATATGCACACCGCAGGAACTGCAAGGATTTACCACAGTGCTTTGCTGAATACCGACTATCAGCAAAGAGCAGAAACGCTCCCCATCAAAAGCACAGCAAGTGTGAACTGGCCCTTGAGAGAATTTGATTAGTGATAACAAATTTTTCCAACCTGCAGTGTAGAACTCAGGGGCATATTTAAAATGATTTAAATATACCGCCAAGTTCTAGTTATGGCCTCCTCCTCCCCACAGCCGTACCAATCCTCTCCAAAAAGTTACAAAGCAGAGAAGCGCCAACAAAACAAAAAAGATGCAGGCCGACAATCGTAATTCTGGAAAATACCAATTGCACTAGTAAAAACCCAGCAATGCAATTTACATGTTTATTGCCGTGCTGTTGCTATTGGCAATATGGGCACTATACAATTTTTGAATCGTAACATGCCTAATACAAAAGGGCCCTAATTAGTTGATCTCCCTCTAAGATGGTTTATTATATTCTTTTTTGGCAGAGTACTTTGGCTAATCCAATTGGCTAAAAGTAAATCACATTTTGGCCAATAGGATTGTAAGCCGGCCCACCATGGCAAGGTAGACTCTTAGGGCGGGTTGGGGGAAGGGAGTGAGAGAGGTCTAGGGGGTGGCAGTTTTGAAGAGGGATAATCGGGATAGGTGGCCATCATGGGTATCACTCTTACACCCTCAAGTGTAATGTCTGGAAACACGACGACCACCTGATAAATAATTGGGATCCAGTTGGTCCCCTTTAGGCCTGATTCAACATTGGGATCACAAAAGGCAAATCACAATCACCTATGGAGTGTGATTGCATTCTTACCAAGCAATTGTAGCTTCATGTTGCAGTGATAGCGTTTTTCGAGTCTCATTCCAGAGAATGAGAATGGCATTCTAACTGCCACCGAAATGTTGCACACAGTGCACCTCTGCGATATAAGCACACCGCAGGCACTGCAAGCATTTACCACAGTGCTTTGCTGAATACCGGCTATCAGCAAAGAGCAGAAATGTTCCCCACCAAAAGCACAACAAATGTGAACTGGCCCTTGAGAGAATTTGATTGGTGATTAAAAATTGTTGCAACCTGCAGTGTAGAACTCGGGGGCATATTTAAAATGATTTAAATATACCGCCAAGTTCTAGTTATGGCCTCCTCCTCCCCACAGCCATACCAATCCTCTCCAAAAAGTTACAAAGCATAGAAGCGCAAACAAAACAAAAAAGATGCAGGCCGACAATCGTAATTCTGGAAAATACCAATTGCACTAGCAACAACCCAGCAATGCAAATTACATGTTTATCGCTGTGCTGTTGCTATTGGCACAATGGGCACAATATAATTTTTGAATCGTATCATGCCTAATACAAAAGGGCCCTAATTAGTTGATCTCCCTCTAAGATGGTTTATTATATTCTTTTTTGGCAGAGTACTTTGGCTAATGCAATTGGCTAAAAGTAAATCACATTTTGGCCAATAGGATTCTAAGCCGGCCCACCATGGCAAGGTAGACTCTTAGGGCGGGTTGGGGGAAGGGAGTGAGAGAGGTCTAGGGGATGGCAGTTTTGAAGAGGGATAATGGGGATAGGTGGCCATCATGGGTATCACTCTTACACCTTCAAGTGTAATGTCTGGAAACATGACGACCACCTGATAAATAATTGGGATCCAGTTGGTCCCCCTTAGGCCTGGTTCAACATTGGGATTGCAAAAGGCAAATCACAATCGCCTATGGAGTGTGATTGTATTTTTACCAAGCAACTGTGGCTCCATGTTGCAGTGATTGCGTTTTTCGAGTCTCATTCCAGAGAATGAGAATGGCATACTAACTATCACCAACATGTTGCATGCAGTGCACCTTTGCGACATATGCACACCGCGGGCACTGCAAGGATTTACCACAGTGCTTTGCTGAATACCGGCTATCAGCAAAGAGCAGAAACACTCCCCACCAAAAGCACAACAAGTGTGAACTGGCCCTTGAGAGAATTTGATTGGTGATTACAAATTGTTGCAACCTGCAGTGTAGAACTCAGGGGCATATTTAAAATGATTTAAATATGCCGCCAAGTTCTAGTTATGGCCTCCTCCCCACAGCCATGCCAATCCTCTCCAAAAAGTTACAAAGCATAGAAGCGCAAACAAAACAAAAAAGATGCAGGCCAACAATCATAATTCTAGAGAATACCAATTGCACTAGCAAAAACCCAGCAATGCAAATTACATGTTCATCGCTGTGCTGTTGCTATTGGCACAATGGGCACAATACAATTTTTGAATCGTAACATGCCTAATACAAAAGGGCCCTAATTAGTTGATCTCCCTCTAAGATGGTTTATTATATTCTTTTTTGGCAGAGTACTTTGGCTAATCCAATTGGCTAAAAGTAAATCACATTTTGGCCAATAGGATTGTAAGCCGGCCCACCATGGCAAGGTAGACTCTTAGGGCGGGTTGGGGGAAGGGAGTGAGAGAGGTCTAGGGGGTGGCAGTTTTGAAGAGGGATAATGGGGATAGGTGGCCATCATGGGTATCACTCTTACACCCTCAAGTGTAATGTCTGGAAACACGACGACCACCTGATAAATAATTGGGATCCAGTTGGTTCCCTTTAGGCCTGATTCAACATTGGGATCACAAAAGGCAAATCACAATCACCTATGGAGTGTGATTGCATTCTTACCAAGCAATTGTGGCTCCATGTTGCAGTGATTGCGTTTTTCGAGTCTCATTCCAGAGAATGAGAATGGCATTCTAACTGCCACCGAAATGTTGCACACAGTGCACCTCTGCGATATAAGCACACCACAGGCACTGCGAGCATTTACCACAGTGCTTTGCTGAATACCGGCTATCAGCAAAGAGCAGAAATGCTCGCCACCAAAAGCACAACAAGTGTGAACTGGCCCTTGAGAGAATTTGATTGGTGATTACAAATTGTTTTAACCTGCTGTGTAGAACTCAGGGGCATATTTAAAATGATTTAAATATACCGCCAAGTTCTAGTTATGTCCTCCTCCTCCCCACAGCCATACCAATCCTCTCCAAAAAGTTACAAAGCATAGAAGCGCAAACAAAACAAAAAAGATGCAGGCCGACAATCATAATTCTGGAAAATACCAATTGCACTAGCAAAAACCCAGCAATGCAAATTACATGTTCATCGCTGTGCTGTTGCTATTGGCACAATACAATTTTTGAATCGTAACATGCCTAATACAAAAGGGCCCTAATTAGTTGATCTTCCTCTAAGATGGTTTATTATATTCTTTTTTGGCAGAGTACTTTGGCTAATCCAATTGGCTAAAAGTAAATCACATTTTGGCCAATAGGATTCTAAGCCGGCCCGCCATGGCAAGGTAGACTCTTAGGGCGGGTTGGGGGAAGGGAGTGAGAGAGGTCTAGGGGATGGCAGTTTTGAAGAGGGATAATGGGGATAGGTGGCCATCATGGGTATCACTCTTACACCTTCAAGTGTAATGTCTGGAAACATGACGACCACCTGATAAATAATTGGGATCCAGTTGGTCCCCCTTAGGCCTGGTTCAACATTGGGATTGCAAAAGGCAAATCACAATCGCCTATGGAGTGTGATTGTATTTTTACCAAGCAATTGTGGCTCCATGTTGCAGTGATTGCGTTTTTCGAGTCTCATTCCAGAGAATGAGAATGGCATACTAACTATCACCAACATGTTGCATGCAGTGCACCTTTGCGACATATGCACACCGCAGGAACTGCAAGGATTTACCACAGTGCTTTGCTGAATACCGACTATCAGCAAAGAGCAGAAACGCTCCCCATCAAAAGCACAGCAAGTGTGAACTGGCCCTTGAGAGAATTTGTAAAGTGATTACAAATTGTTCCAACCTGCAGTGTAGAACTCAGGGGCATATTTAAAATGATTTAAATATACCGCCAAGTTCTAGTTATGGCCTCCTCCTCCCCACAGCCGTACCAATCCTCTCCAAAAAGTTACAAAGCAGAGAAGCGCCAACAAAACAAAAAAGATGCAGGCCGACAATCGTAATTCTGGAAAATACCAATTGCACTAGCAAAAACCCAGCAATGCAATTTACATGTTTATTGCCGTGCTGTTGCTATTGGCAATATGGGCACTATACAATTTTTGAATCGTAACATGCCTAATACAAAAGGGCCCTAATTTGTTGATCTCCCTCTAAGATGGTTTATTATATTCTTTATTGGCAGAGTACTTTGGCTAATCCAATTGGCTAAAAGTAAATCACATTTTGGCCAATAGGATTGTAAGCTGGCCCACCATGGCAAGGTAGACTCTTAGGGCGGGTTGGGGGAAGGGAGTGAGAGAGGTCTAGGGGGTGGCAGTTTTGAAGAGGGATAATCGGGATAGGTGGCCATCATGGGTATCACTCTTACACCCTCAAGTGTAATGTCTGGAAACACGACGACCACCTGATAAATAATTGGGATCCAGTTGGTCCCCTTTAGGCCTGATTCAACATTGGGATCACAAAAGGCAAATCACAATCACCTATGGAGTGTGATTGCATTCTTACCAAGCAATTGTAGCTTCATGTTGCAGTGATAGCGTTTTTCGAGTCTCATTCCAGAGAATGAGAATGGCATTCTAACTGCCACCGAAATGTTGCACACAGTGCACCTCTGCGATATAAGCACACAGCAGGCACTGCAAGCATTTACCACAGTGCTTTGCTGAATACCGGCTATCAGCAAAGAGCAGAAATGTTCCCCACCAAAAGCACAACAAATGTGAACTGGCCCTTGAGAGAATTTGATTGGTGATTAAAAATTGTTGCAACCTGCAGTGTAGAACTCGGGGGCATATTTAAAATGATTTAAATATACCGCCAAGTTCTAGTTATGGCCTCCTCCTCCCCACAGCCATACCAATCCTCTCCAAAAAGTTACAAAGCATAGAAGCGCAAAGAAAACAAAAAAGATGCAGGCCGACAATCGTAATTCTGGAAAATACCAATTGCACTAGCAACAACCCAGCAATGCAAATTACATGTTCATCGCTGTGCTGTTGCTATTGGCACAATGGGCACAATATAATTTTTGAATCGTATCATGCTTAATACAAAAGGGCCCTAATTAGTTGATCTCCCTCTAAGATGGTTTATTATATTCTTTTTTGGCAGAGTACTTTGGCTAATCCAATTGGCTAAAAGTAAATCACATTTTGGCCAATAGGATTCTAAGCCGGCCCACCATGGCAAGGTAGACTCTTAGGGCGGGTTGGGGGAAGGGAGTGAGAGAGGTCTAGGGGATGGCAGTTTTGAAGAGGGATAATGGGGATAGGTGGCCATCATGGGTATCACTCTTACACCTTCAAGTGTAATGTCTGGAAACATGACGACCACCTGATAAATAATTGGGATCCAGTTGGTCCCCCTTAGGCCTGGTTCAACATTGGGATTGCAAAAGGCAAATCACAATCGCCTATGGAGTGTGATTGTATTTTTACCAAGCAATTGTGGCTCCATGTTGCAGTGATTGCGTTTTTCGAGTCTCATTCCAGAGAATGAGAATGGCATACTAACTATCACCAACATGTTGCATGCAGTGCACCTTTGCGACATATGCACACCGCGGGCACTGCAAGGATTTACCACAGTGCTTTGCTGAATACCGGCTATCAGCAAAGAGCAGAAACACTCCCCACCAAAAGCACAACAAGTGTGAACTGGCCCTTGAGAGAATTTGATTGGTGATTACAAATTGTTGCAACCTGCAGTGTAGAACTCAGGGGCATATTTAAAATGATTTAAATATGCCGCCAAGTTCTAGTTATGGCCTCCTCCCCACAGCCATGCCAATCCTCTCCAAAAAGTTACAAAGCATAGAAGCGCAAACAAAACAAAAAAGATGCAGGCCAACAATCATAATTCTAGAGAATACCAATTGCACTAGCAAAAACCCAGCAATGCAAATTACATGTTCATCGCTGTGCTGTTGCTATTGGCACAATGGGCACAATACAATTTTTGAATCGTAACATGCCTAATACAAAAGGGCCCTAATTAGTTGATCTCCCTCTAAGATGGTTTATTATATTCTTTTTTTGGCAGAGTACTTTGGCTAATCCAATTGGCTAAAAGTAAATCACGTTTTGGCCAATAAGATTGTAAGCCGGCCCACCATGTCAAGGTAGACTCTTAGGGCGGGTTGGGGGAAGGGAGTGAGAGAGGTCTAGGGGATTGCAGTTTTGAAGAGGGATAATGGGGATAGGTGGCCATCATGGGTATCACTCTTACACCCTCAAGTGTAATGTCTGGAAACATGACGACCACCTGATAAATAATTGGGATCCAGTTGGTCCCCCTTGGGCCTGGTTCAACATTGGGATCGCAAAAGGCAAATTACAATCGCCTATGGAGTGTGATTGCATTTTTACCAAGCAATTGTGGCTCCATGTTGCAGTGATAGCGTTTTTCGAGTCTCATTCCAGAGAATGAGAATGGCATACTAACTATCACCAACATGTTGCATGCGGTGCACCTTTGCGACATATGCACACCGCAGGAACTGCAAGGATTTACCACAGTGCTTTGCTGAATACCGGCTATCAACAAAGAGCAGAAACGCTCCCCACCAAAAGCACAACAAGTGTGAACTGGCCCTTGAGAGAATTTGATTGGTGATTACAAATTGTTGCAACCTGCAGTGTAGAACTCAGGGGCATAGTTAAAATGATTTAAATATACCGCCAAGTTCTAGTTATGGCCTCCTCCTCCCCACAGCCATACCAATCCTCTCCAAAAAGTTACAAAGCATAGAAGCGCAAACAAAACAAAAAAGATGCAGGCCGACAATCGTAATTCTGGAAAATACCAATTGCACTAGCAAAAACCCAGCAATGCAAATTACATGTTCATCGCTGTGTTGTTGCTATTGGCACAATACAATTTTTGAATCGTAACATGCCTAATACAAAAGGGCCCTAATTAGTTGATCTCCCTCTAAGATGGTTTATTATATTCTTTTTTGGCAGAGTACTTTGGCTAATCCAATTGGCTAAAAGTAAATCACATTTCGGCCAATAGGATTGTAAGCCGGCCCACCATGGCAAGATAGACTCTTAGGGCGGGTTGGGGAAAGGGAGTGAGAGAGGTATAGGGGATGGCAGTTTTGAAGAGGGATAATGGGGATAGGTGGCCATCATGGGTATCACTCTTACACCCTCAAGTGTAATGTCTGTAAACATGACCACCACCTGATAAATAATTGGGATCCAGTTGGTCCCCCTTAGGCCTGGTTCAACATTGGGATCGCAAAAGGCAAATCACAATCGCCTATGGCGTGTGATTGCATTTTTACCAAGCAATTGAGGCTCCATGTTGCAGTGATTGCGTTTTTGAGTCTCATTCCAGAGAATGAGAATGACATACTAACTATCACCAACATGTTGCATGCAGTGCACCTTTGCGACATATGCACACCGCAGGCACTGCAAGGATTTACCACAGTGCTTTGCTGAATACCGGCTATCAGCAAAGAGCAGAAACGCTCCCCACCAAAAGCACAACAAGTGTGAACTGGCCCTTGAGAGAATTTGATTGGTGATTAAAAATTGTTGCAACCTGCAGTGTAGAACTCGGGGGCATATTTAAAATGATTTAAATATGCCGCCAAGTTCTAGTTATGGCCTCCTCCTCCCCACAGCCATACCAATCCTCTCCAAAAAGTAACAAAGCATAGAAGCGCAAACAAAACAAAAAAGATGCAGGCCGACAATCGTAATTCCGGAAAATACCAATTGCACTAGCAAAAACCCAGCAATGCAAATTACATGTTCATCGCTGTGCTGTTGCTATTGGCACAATGGGCACGATACAATTTTTGAATCGTAACATGCCTAATACAAAAGGGCCCTAATTAGTTGATCTCCCTCTAAGATGGTTTAATATATTCTTTTTTGGCAGAGTACTTTGGCTAATCCAATTGGCTAAAAGTAAATCACATTTTGGCCAATAGGATTGTAAGCTGGCCCACCATGGCAAGGTAGACTCTTAGGGCGAGTTAGGGAAAGGGAGTGAGAGAGGTCTAGGGGATGGCAGTTTTGAAGAGGGATAATGGGGATAGGTGGCCATCATGGGTATCACTCTTACACCCTCAAGTGTAATGTCTGGAAACATGACGACCACCTGATAAATAATTGGGATTCAGTTGGTCCCCCTTGGGCCTGGTTCAACATTGGGATCGCAAAAGGCAAATTACAATCGCCTATGGAGTGTGATTGCATTTTTACCAAGCAATTGTGGCTCCATGTTGCAGTGATTGCGTTTTTCGAGTCTCATTCCAGAGAATGAGAATGGCATACTAACTATCACCAACATGTTGCATGCAGTGCACCTTTGCGACATATGCACACCGCAGGAACTGCAAGGATTTACCACAGTGCTTTGCTGAATACCGGCTATCAACAAAGAGCAGAAACGCTCCCCACCAAAAGCACAACAAGTGTGAACTGGCCCTTGAGAGAATTTGATTGGTGATTACAAATTGTTGCAACCTGCAGTGTAGAACTCAGGGGCATATTTAAAATGATTTAAATATGCCGCCAAGTTCTAGTTATGGCCTCCTCCTCCCCACAGCCATACCAATCCTCTCCAAAAAGTTACAAAGCATAGAAGCGCAAACAAAACAAAAAAGATGCAGGCCGACAATCGTAATTCTGGAAAATACCAATTGCACTAGCAAAAACCCAGCAATGCAAATTACATGTTTATTGCCATGCTGTTGCTATTGGCAATATGGGCACGATACAATTTTTGAATCGTAACATGCCTAATACAAAAGGGCCCTAATTAGTTGATCTCCCTCTAAGATGGTTTATTATATTCTTTTTTGGCAGAGTACTTTGGCTAATCCAATTGGCTAAAAGTAAATCACATTTTGGCCAATAGGATTGTAAGCTGGCCCACCATGGCAAGGTAGACTCTTAGGGCGGGTTGGGGGAAGGGAGTGAGAGAGGTCTAGGGGGTGGCAGTTTTGAAGAGGGATAATCGGGATAGGTGGCCATCATGGGTATCACTCTTACACCCTCAAGTGTAATGTCTGGAAACACGACGACCACCTGATAAATAATTGGGATCCAGTTGGTCCCCTTTAGGCCTGATTCAACATTGGGATCACAAAAGGCAAATCACAATCACCTATGGAGTGTGATTGCATTCTTACCAAGCAATTGTAGCTTCATGTTGCAGTGATAGCGTTTTTCGAGTCTCATTCCAGAGAATGAGAATGGCATTCTAACTGCCACCGAAATGTTGCACACAGTGCACCTCTGCGATATAAGCACACCGCAGGCACTGCAAGCATTTACCACAGTGCTTTGCTGAATACCGGCTATCAGCAAAGAGCAGAAATGTTCCCCACCAAAAGCACAACAAATGTGAACTGGCCCTTGAGAGAATTTGATTGGTGATTAAAAATTGTTGCAACCTGCAGTGTAGAACTCGGGGGCATATTTAAAATGATTTAAATATACCGCCAAGTTCTAGTTATGGCCTCCTCCTCCCCACAGCCATACCAATCCTCTCCAAAAAGTTACAAAGCATAGAAGCGCAAAGAAAACAAAAAAGATGCAGGCCGACAATCGTAATTCTGGAAAATACCAATTGCACTAGCAACAACCCAGCAATGCAAATTACATGTTCATCGCTGTGCTGTTGCTATTGGCACGATGGGCACAATATAATTTTTGAATCGTATCATGCTTAATACAAAAGGGCCCTAATTAGTTGATCTCCCTCTAAGATGGTTTATTATATTCTTTTTTGGCAGAGTACTTTGGCTAATCCAATTGGCTAAAAGTAAATCACATTTTGGCCAATAGGATTCTAAGCCGGCCCACCATGGCAAGGTAGACTCTTAGGGCGGGTTGGGGGAAGGGAGTGAGAGAGGTCTAGGGGATGGCAGTTTTGAAGAGGGATAATGGGGATAGGTGGCCATCATGGGTATCACTCTTACACCTTCAAGTGTAATGTCTGGAAACATGACGACCACCTGATAAATAATTGGGATCCAGTTGGTCCCCCTTAGGCCTGGTTCAACATTGGGATTGCAAAAGGCAAATCACAATCGCCTATGGAGTGTGATTGTATTTTTACCAAGCAATTGTGGCTCCATGTTGCAGTGATTGCGTTTTTCGAGTCTCATTCCAGAGAATGAGAATGGCATACTAACTATCACCAACATGTTGCATGCAGTGCACCTTTGCGACATATGCACACCGCGGGCACTGCAAGGATTTACCACAGTGCTTTGCTGAATACCGGCTATCAGCAAAGAGCAGAAACACTCCCCACCAAAAGCACAACAAGTGTGAACTGGCCCTTGAGAGAATTTGATTGGTGATTACAAATTGTTGCAACCTGCAGTGTAGAACTCAGGGGCATAGTTAAAATGATTTAAATATACCGCCAAGTTCTAGTTATGGCCTCCTCCTCCCCACAGCCATACCAATCCTCTCCAAAAAGTTACAAAGCATAGAAGCGCAAACAAAACAAAAAAGATGCAGGCCGACAATCGTAATTCTGGAAAATACCAATTGCACTAGCAAAAACCCAGCAATGCAAATTACATGTTCATCGCTGTGTTGTTGCTATTGGCACAATACAATTTTTGAATCGTAACATGCCTAATACAAAAGGGCCCTAATTAGTTGATCTCCCTCTAAGATGGTTTATTATATTCTTTTTTGGCAGAGTACTTTGGCTAATCCAATTGGCTAAAAGTAAATCACATTTCGGCCAATAGGATTGTAAGCCGGCCCACCATGGCAAGATAGACTCTTAGGGCGGGTTGGGGAAAGGGAGTGAGAGAGGTATAGGGGATGGCAGTTTTGAAGAGGGATAATGGGGATAGGTGGCCATCATGGGTATCACTCTTACACCCTCAAGTGTAATGTCTGTAAACATGACCACCACCTGATAAATAATTGGGATCCAGTTGGTCCCCCTTAGGCCTGGTTCAACATTGGGATCGCAAAAGGCAAATCACAATCGCCTATGGCGTGTGATTGCATTTTTACCAAGCAATTGAGGCTCCATGTTGCAGTGATTGCGTTTTTGAGTCTCATTCCAGAGAATGAGAATGACATACTAACTATCACCAACATGTTGCATGCAGTGCACCTTTGCGACATATGCACACCGCAGGCACTGCAAGGATTTACCACAGTGCTTTGCTGAATACCGGCTATCAGCAAAGAGCAGAAACGCTCCCCACCAAAAGCACAACAAGTGTGAACTGGCCCTTGAGAGAATTTGATTGGTGATTAAAAATTGTTGCAACCTGCAGTGTAGAACTCGGGGGCATATTTAAAATGATTTAAATATGCCGCCAAGTTCTAGTTATGGCCTCCTCCTCCCCACAGCCATACCAATCCTCTCCAAAAAGTAACAAAGCATAGAAGCGCAAACAAAACAAAAAAGATGCAGGCCGACAATCGTAATTCCGGAAAATACCAATTGCACTAGCAAAAACCCAGCAATGCAAATTACATGTTCATCGCTGTGCTGTTGCTATTGGCACAATGGGCACGATACAATTTTTGAATCGTAACATGCCTAATACAAAAGGGCCCTAATTAGTTGATCTCCCTCTAAGATGGTTTAATATATTCTTTTTTGGCAGAGTACTTTGGCTAATCCAATTGGCTAAAAGTAAATCACATTTTGGCCAATAGGATTGTAAGCTGGCCCACCATGGCAAGGTAGACTCTTAGGGCGAGTTAGGGAAAGGGAGTGAGAGAGGTCTAGGGGATGGCAGTTTTGAAGAGGGATAATGGGGATAGGTGGCCATCATGGGTATCACTCTTACACCCTCAAGTGTAATGTCTGGAAACATGACGACCACCTGATAAATAATTGGGATCCAGTTGGTCCCCCTTGGGCCTGGTTCAACATTGGGATCGCAAAAGGCAAATTACAATCGCCTATGGAGTGTGATTGCATTTTTACCAAGCAATTGTGGCTCCATGTTGCAGTGATTGCGTTTTTCGAGTCTCATTCCAGAGAATGAGAATGGCATACTAACTATCACCAACATGTTGCATGCAGTGCACCTTTGCGACATATGCACACCGCAGGAACTGCAAGGATTTACCACAGTGCTTTGCTGAATACCGGCTATCAACAAAGAGCAGAAACGCTCCCCACCAAAAGCACAACAAGTGTGAACTGGCCCTTGAGAGAATTTGATTGGTGATTACAAATTGTTGCAACCTGCAGTGTAGAACTCAGGGGCATATTTAAAATGATTTAAATATGCCGCCAAGTTCTAGTTATGGCCTCCTCCTCCCCACAGCCATACCAATCCTCTCCAAAAAGTTACAAAGCATAGAAGCGCAAACAAAACAAAAAAGATGCAGGCCGACAATCGTAATTCTGGAAAATACCAATTGCACTAGCAAAAACCCAGCAATGCAAATTACATGTTTATTGCCATGCTGTTGCTATTGGCAATATGGGCACGATACAATTTTTGAATCGTAACATGCCTAATACAAAAGGGCCCTAATTAGTTGATCTCCCTCTAAGATGGTTTATTATATTCTTTTTTGGCAGAGTACTTTGGCTAATCCAATTGGCTAAAAGTAAATCACATTTTGGCCAATAGGATTGTAAGCCGGCCCACCATGGCAAGGTAGACTCTTAGGGCGGGTTGGGGGAAGGGAGTGAGAGAGGTCTAGGGGATGGCAGTTTTGAAGAGGGATAATGGGGATAGGTGGCCATCATGGGTATCACTCTTACACCCTCAAGTGTAATGTCTGGAAACACGACGACCACCTGATAAATAATTGGGATCCAGTTGGTCCCCTTTAGGCCTGATTCAACATTGGGATCACAAAAGGCAAATCACAATCACCTATGGAGTGTGATTGCATTCTTACCAAGCAATTGTGGCTCCATGTTGCAGTGATTGCGTTTTTCGAGTCTCATTCCAGAGAATGAGAATGGCATTCTAACTGCCACCGAAATGTTGCACACAGTGCACCTCTGCGATATAAGCACACCACAGGCACTGCAAGCATTTACCACAGTGCTTTGCTGAATACCGGCTATCAGCAAAGAACAGAAATGCTCCCCACCAAAAGCACAACAAGTGTGAACTGGCCCTTGAGAGAATTTGATTGGTGATTACAAATTGTTGCAACCTGCTGTGTAGAACTCAGGGGCATATTTAAAATGATTTAAATATACCGCCAAGTTCTAGTTATGGCCTCCTCCTCCCCACAGCCATACCAATCCTCTCCAAAAAGTTACAAAGCATAGAAGCGCAAACAAAACAAAAAAGATGCAGGCCGACAATCATAATTCTGGAAAATACCAATTGCACTAGCAAAAACCCAGCAATGCAAATTACATGTTCATCGCTGTGCTGTTGCTATTGGCACAATACAATTTTTGAATCGTAACATGCCTAATACAAAAGAGCCCTAATTAGTTGATTTCCCTCTAAGATGGTTTATTATATTCTTTTTTGGCAGAGTACTTTGGCTAATCCAATTGGCTAAAAGTAAATCACATTTTGGCCAATAGGATTGTAAGCCGGCCCACCATGGCAAGGTAGACTCTTAGGGCGGGTTGGGGGAAGGGAGTGAGAGAGGTCTAGGGGATGGCAGTTTTGAAGATGGATAATGGGGATAGGTGGCCATCATGGGTATCACTCTTACACCCTCAAGTGTAATGTCTGGAAACACGACGACCACCTGATAAATAATTGGGATCCATTTGGTCCACTTTAGGCCTAATTCAACATTGGGATCACAAAAGGCAAATCACAATCACCTATGGAGTGTGATTGCATTCTTATCAACCAATTGTGGCTCCATGTTGCAGTGATTGCGTTTTTCGAGTCTCATTCCAGAGAATGAGAATGGCATTCTAACTGCCACCGAAATGTTGCACACAGTGCACCTCTGCGATATAAGCACACCGCAGGCACTGCAAGCATTTACCACAGTGCTTTGCTGAATACCGGCTATCAGCAAAGAGCAGAAATGCTCCCCACCAAAAGCACAACAAATGTGAACTGGCCCTTGAGAGAATTTGATTGGTGATTACAAATTGTTGCAACCTGCAGTGTAGAACTCAGGGGCATATTTAAAATGATTTAAATATACCGCCAAGTTCTAGTTATGGCCTCCTCCTCCCCACAGCCATACCAATCCTCTCCAAAAAGTTACAAAGCATATAAGTGCAAACAAAACAAAAAAGATGCAGGCCGACAATCGTAATTCTGGAAAATACCAATTGCACTAGCAAAAACCCAGCAATGCAAATTACATGTTCATCGCTGTGCTGTTGCTATTGGGACAATACAATTTTTGAATCGTAACATGCCTAATACAAAAGGGCCCTAATTAGTTGATCTCCCTCTAAGATGGTTTATTATATTCTTTTTTGGCAGAGTACTTTGGCTAATCCAATTGGCTAAAAGTAAATCACATTTTGGCCAATAGGATTGTAAGCCGGCCCACCATGGCAAGGTAGACTCTTAGGGCGGGTTGGGGAAAGGGAGTGAGAGAGGTGTAGGGAATGGCAGTTTTGAAGAGGGATAATGGGGATAGGGGGGCATCATGGGTATCACTCTTACACCCTCAAGTGTAATGTCTGGAAACATGACATCCACCTGATAAATAATTGGGATCCAGTTGGTCCCCCTTAGGCCTGGTTCAACATTGGGATCGCAAAAGGCAAATCACAATTGCCTGTGGAGTGTGATTGCATTTTTACCAAGCAATTCTGGCTCCATGTTGCAGTGATTGCGTTTTTCGAGTCTCATTTCAGAGAATGAGAATGGCATTCTAACTGGCACCGAAATGTTGCACACAGTGCACCTCTGCGATATAAGCACACCGCAGGCACTGCAAGCATTTACCACAGTGCTTTGCTGAATACCGGCTATCAGCAAAGAGCAGAAATGCTCCCCACCAAAAGCACAACAAATGTGAACTGGCCCTTGAGAGAATTTGATTGGTGATTACAAATTGTTGCAACCTGCAGTGTAGAACTCGGGGGCATATTTAAAATGATTTAAATATGCCGCCAAGTTCTAGTTATGGCCTCCTCCTCCCCACAGCCATACCAATCCTCTCCAAAAAGTTACAAAGCATAGAAGCGCAAACAAAACAAAAAAGATGCAGGCCGACAATCGTAATTCTGGAAAATACCAATTGCACTAGCAAAAACCCAGCAATGCAAATTACATGTTTATTGCCATGCTGTTGCTATTGGCAATATGGGCACGATACAATTTTTGAATCGTAACATGCCTAATACAAAAGAGCCCTAATTAGTTGATCTCCCTCTAAGATGGTTTATTATATTCTTTTTTGGCAGAGTACTTTGGCTAATCCAATTGGCTAAAAGTAAATCACATTTTGGCCAATAGGATTGTAAGCCGGCCCACCATGGCAAGGTAGACTCTTAGGGCGGGTTGGGGAAAGGGAGTGAGAGAGGTCTAGGGGATGGCAGTTTTGAAGAGGGATAATGGGGATAGGCGGCCATCATGGGTATCACTCTTACACCCTCAAGTGTAATGTCTGGAAACATGACGACCACCTGATAAATAATTGGGATCCAGTTGGTCCCCCTTAGACCTGGTTCAACATTGGGATCGCAAAAGGCAAATCACAATCGCCTATGGTGTGTGATTGCATTTTTACCAAGCAATTGTGGCTCCATGTTGCAGTGATTGCGTTTTTCGAGTATCATTCCAGAGAATGAGAATGGCATACTAACTATCACCAACATGTTGCATGCAGTGCACCTTTGCGACATATGCACACCGCAGGCACTGCAAGGATTTACCACAGTGCTTTGCTGAATACCGGCTATCAGCAAAGAGCAGAAATGCTCCCCACCAAAAGCACAACAAGTGTGAACTGGCCCTTGAGAGAATTTGATTGGTGATTACAAATTGTTGCAACCTGCAGTGTAGAACTCAGGGGCATATTTAAAATGATTTAAATATACCGCCAAGTTCTAGTTATGGCCTCCTCCTCCCCACAGCCATACCAATCCTCTCCAAAAAGTTACAAAGCATATAAGTGCAAACAAAACAAATAAGATGCAGGCCGACAATCGTAATTCTGGAAAATACCAATTGCACTAGCAAAAACCCAGCAATGCAAATTACATGTTCATCGCTGTGCTGTTGCTATTGGCACAATACAATTTTTGAATCGTAACATGCCTAATACAAAAGGGCCCTAATTAGTTGATCTCCCTCTAAGATGGTTTATTATATTCTTTTTTGGCAGAGTACTTTGGCTAATCCAATTGGCTAAAAGTAAATCACATTTTGGCCAATAGGATTGTAAGCCGGCCCACCATGGCAAGGTAGACTCTTAGGGCGGGTTGGGGAAAGGGAGTGAGAGAGGTCTAGGGGATGGCAGTTTTGAAGAGGGATAATGGGGATAGGTGGCCATCATGGGTATCACTCTTACACCCTCAAGTGTAATGTCTGGAAACATGACGACCACCTGATAAATAATTGGGATCCAGTTGGTCCCCCTTAGACCTGGTTCAACATTGGGATCGCAAAAGGCAAATCACAATCGCCTATGGTGTGTGATTGCATTTTTACCAAGCAATTGTGGCTCCATGTTGCAGTGATTGCGTTTTTCGAGTATCATTCCAGAGAATGAGAATGGCATACTAACTATCACCAACATGTTGCATGCAGTGCACCTTTGCGACATATGCACACCGCAGGCACTGCAAGGATTTACCACAGTGCTTTGCTGAATACCGGCTATCAGCAAAGAGCAGAAATGCTCCCCACCAAAAGCACAACAAGTGTGAACTGGCCCTTGAGAGAATTTGATTGGTGATTACAAATTGTTGCAACCTGCAGTGTAGAACTCAGGGGCATATTTAAAATGATTTAAATATACCGCCAAGTTCTAGTTATGGCCTCCTCCTCCCCACAGCCATACCAATCCTCTCCAAAAAGTTACAAAGCATATAAGTGCAAACAAAACAAATAAGATGCAGGCCGACAATCGTAATTCTGGAAAATACCAATTGCACTAGCAAAAACCCAGCAATGCAAATTACATGTTCATCGCTGTGCTGTTGCTATTGGCACAATACAATTTTTGAATCGTAACATGCCTAATACAAAAGGGCCCTAATTAGTTGATCTCCCTCTAAGATGGTTTATTATATTCTTTTTTGGCAGAGTACTTTGGCTAATCCAATTGGCTAAAAGTAAATCACATTTTGGCCAATAGGATTGTAAGCCGGCCCACCATGGCAAGGTAGACTCTTAGGGCGGGTTGGGGAAAGGGAGTGAGAGAGGTCTAGGGGATGGCAGTTTTGAAGAGGGATAATGGGGATAGGTGGCCATCATGGGTATCACTCTTACACCCTCAAGTGTAATGTCTGGAAACATGACGACCACCTGTTAAATAATTGGGATCCAGTTGGTCCCCCTTAGGCCTGGTTCAACATTGTGATCGCAAAAGGCAAATCACAATCGCCTGTGGTGTGTGATTGCATTTTTATCAAGCAATTGTGGCTCCATGTTGCAGTGATTGCGTTTTTCGAGTCTCATTCCAGAGAATGAGAATGGCATACTAACTATCACCAACATGTTGCATGCAGTGCACCTTTGCGACATATGCACACCGCAGGAACTGCAAGGATTTACCACAGTGCTTTGCTGAATACCGGCTATCAGCAAAGAGCAGAAACGCTCCCCACCAAAAGCACAACAAGTGTGAACTGGCCCTTGAGAGAATTTGATTGGTGATTACAAATTGTTGCAACCTGCAGTGTAGAACTCAGGGGCATATTTAAAATGATTTAAATATACCGCCAAGTTCTAGTTATGGCCTCCTCCTCCCCACAGCCATACCAATCCTCTCCAAAAAGTTACAAAGCATATAAGTGCAAACAAAACAAAAAAGATGCAGGCCGACAATCGTAATTCTGGAAAATACCAATTGCACTAGCAAAAACCCAGCAATGCAAATTACATGTTCATCGCTGTGCTGTTGCTATTGGCACAATACAATTTTTGAATCGTAACATGCCTAATACAAAAGGGCCCTAATTAGTTGATCTCCCTCTAAGATGGTTTATTATATTCTTTTTTGGCAGAGTACTTTGGCTAATCCAATTGGCTAAAAGTAAATCACATTTTGGCCAATAGGATTGTAAGCCGGCCCACCATGGCAAGGTAGACTCTTAGGGCGGGTTGGGGGAAGGGAGTGAGAGAGGTCTAGGGTATGGCAGTTTTGAAGATGGATAATGGGGATAGGTGGCCATCATGGGTATCACTCTTACACCCTCAAGTGTAATGTCTGGAAACACGACGACCACCTGATGAATAATTGGGATCCATTTGGTCCACTTTAGGCCTAATTCAACATTGGGATCACAAAAGGCAAATCACAATCACCTATGGAGTGTGATTGCATTCTTACCAAGCAATTGTGGCTCCATGTTGCAGTGATTGCGTTTTTCGAGTCTCATTCCAGAGAATGAGAATGGCATTCTAACTGCCACCGAAATGTTGCACACAGTGCACCTCTGCGATATAAGCACACCGCAGGCACTGCAAGCATTTACCACAGTGCTTTGCTGAATACCGGCTATCAGCAAAGAGCAGAAATGCTCCCCACCAAAAGCACAACAAATGTGAACTGGCCCTTGAGAGAATTTGATTGGTGATTACAAATTGTTGCAACCTGCAGTGTAGAACTCAGGGGCATATTTAAAATGATTTAAATATACCGCCAAGTTCTAGTTATGGCCTCCTCCTCCCCACAGCCATACCAATCCTCTCCAAAAAGTTACAAAGCATATAAGTGCAAACAAAACAAAAAAGATGCAGGCCGACAATCGTAATTCTGGAAAATACCAATTGCACTAGCAAAAACCCAGCAATGCAAATTACATGTTCATCGCTGTGCTGTTGCTATTGGCACAATACAATTTTTGAATCGTAACATGCCTAATACAAAAGGGCCCTAATTAGTTGATCTCCCTCTAAGATGGTTTATTATATTCTTTTTTGGCAGAGTACTTTGGCTAATCCAATTGGCTAAAAGTAAATCACATTTTGGCCAATAGGATTGTAAGCCGGCCCACCATGGCAAGGTAGACTCTTAGGGCGGGTTGGGGAAAGGGAGTGAGAGAGGTGTAGGGGATGGCAGTTTTGAATAGGGATAATGGGGATAGGTGGCCATCATGGGTATCACTCTTACACCCTCAAGTGTAATGTCTGTAAACATGACGACCACCTGATAAATAATTGGGATCCAGTTGGTCCCCCTTAGGCCTGGTTCAACATTGGGATCGCAAAAGGCAAATCACAATCGCCTATGGCGTGTGATTGCATTTTTACCAAGCAATTGTGGCTCCATGTTGCAGTGATTGCGTTTTTGAGTCTCATTCCAGAGAATGAGAATGACATACTAACTATCACCAACATGTTTCATGCAGTGCACCTTTGCGACATATGCACACCGCAGGCACTGCAAGGATTTACCACAGTGCTTTGCTGAATACCGGCTATCAGCAAAGAGCAGAAACGCTCCCCACCAAAAGCACAACAAGTGTGAACTGGCCCTTGAGAGAATTTGATTGGTGATTACAAATTGTTGCAACCTGCAGTGTAGAACTCGGGGGCATATTTAAAATGATTTAAATATGCCGCCAAGTTCTAGTTATGGCCTCCTCCTCCCCACAGCCATACCAATCCTCTCCAAAAAGTTACAAAGCATAGAAGCGCAAACAAAACAAAAAAGATGCAGGCCGACAATCGTAATTCTGGAAAATACCAATTGCACTAGCAAAAACCCAGCAATGCAATTTACATGTTTATTGCCGTGCTGTTGCTATTGGCAATATGGGCACTATACAATTTTTGAATCGTAACATGCCTAATACAAAAGGGCCCTAATTAGTTGATCTCCCTCTAAGATGGTTTATTATATTCTTTTTTGGCAGAGTACTTTGGCTAATCCAATTGGCTAAAAGTAAATCACATTTTGGCCAATAGGATTCTAAGCCGGCCCACCATGGCAAGGTAGACTCTTAGGGCGGGTTGGGGGAAGGGAGTGAGAGAGGTCTAGGGGATTGCAGTTTTGGAGAGGGATAATGGGGATAGGGGGGCATCATGGGTATCACTCTTACACCCTCAAGTGTAATGTCTGGAAACATGACATCCACCTGATAAATAATTGGGATCCAGTTGGTCCCTCTTAGGCCTGGTTCAACATTGGGATCGCAAAAGGCAAATCACAATTGCCTGTGGAGTGTGATTGCATTTTTACCAAGCAATTCTGGCTCCATGTTGCAGTGATTGCGTTTTTCGAGTCTCATTTCAGAGAATGAGAATGGCATTCTAACTGGCACCGAAATGTTGCACACAGTGCACCTCTGCGATATAAGCACACCGCAGGCACTGCAAGCATTTACCACAGTGCTTTGCTGAATACCGGCTATCAGCAAAGAGCAGAAATGCTCCCCACCAAAAGCACAACAAATGTGAACTGGCCCTTGAGAGAATTTGATTGGTGATTACAAATTGTTGCAACCTGCAGTGTAGAACTCGGGGGCATATTTAAAATGATTTAAATATGCCGCCAAGTTCTAGTTATGGCCTCCTCCTCCCCACAGCCATACCAATCCTCTCCAAAAAGTTACAAAGCATAGAAGCGCAAACAAAACAAAAAAGATGCAGGCCGACAATCGTAATTCTGGAAAATACCAATTGCACTAGCAAAAACCCAGCAATGCAAATTACATGTTTATTGCCATGCTGTTGCTATTGGCAATATGGGCACGATACAATTTTTGAATCGTAACATGCCTAATACAAAAGGGCCCTAATTAGTTGATCTCCCTCTAAGATGGTTTATTATATTCTTTTTTGGCAGAGTACTTTGGCTAATCCAATTGGCTAAAAGTAAATCACATTTTGGCCAATAGGATTGTAAGCTGGCCCACCATGGCAAGGTAGACTCTTAGGGCGGGTTGGGGGAAGGGAGTGAGAGAGGTCTAGGGGATGGCAGTTTTGAAGAGGGATAATGGGGATAGGTGGCCATCATGGGTATCACTCTTACACCCTCAAGTGTAATGTCTGGAAACACGACGACCACCTGATAAATAATTGGGATCCAGTTGGTCCCCTTTAGGCCTGATTCAACATTGGGATCACAAAAGGCAAATCACAATCACCTATGGAGTGTGATTGCATTCTTACCAAGCAATTGTGGCTCCATGTTGCAGTGATTGCGTTTTTCGAGTCTCATTCCAGAGAATGAGAATGGCATTCTAACTGGCACCGAAATGTTGCACACAGTGCACCTCTGCGATATAAGCACACCACAGGCACTGCAAGCATTTACCACAGTGCTTTGCTGAATACCGGCTATCAGCAAAGAGCAGAAATGCTCCCCACCAAAAGCACAACAAGTGTGAACTGGCCCTTGAGAGAATTTGATTGGTGATTACAAATTGTTGCAACCTGCTGTGTAGAACTCAGGGGCATATTTAAAATGATTTAAATATACCGCCAAGTTCTAGTTATGGCCTCCTCCTCCCCACAGCCATACCAATCCTCTCCAAAAAGTTACAAAGCATAGAAGCGCAAACAAAACAAAAAAGATGCAGGCCGACAATCATAATTCTGGAAAATACCAATTGCACTAGCAAAAACCCAGCAATGCAAATTACATGTTCATCGCTGTGCTGTTGCTATTGGCACAATACAATTTTTGAATCGTAACATGCCTAATACAAAAGAGCCCTAATTAGTTGATCTCCCTCTAAGATGGTTTATTATATTCTTTTTTGGCAGAGTACTTTGGCTAATCCAATTGGCTAAAAGTAAATCACATTTTGGCCAATAGGATTGTAAGCCGGCCCACCATGGCAAGGTAGACTCTTAGGGCGGGTTGGGGAAAGGGAGTGAGAGAGGTCTAGGGGATGGCAGTTTTGAAGAGGGATAATGGGGATAGGCGGCCATCATGGGTATCACTCTTACACCCTCAAGTGTAATGTCTGGAAACATGACGACCACCTGATAAATAATTGGGATCCAGTTGGTCCCCCTTAGACCTGGTTCAACATTGGGATCGCAAAAGGCAAATCACAATCGCCTATGGTGTGTGATTGCATTTTTACCAAGCAATTGTGGCTCCATGTTGCAGTGATTGCGTTTTTCGAGTATCATTCCAGAGAATGAGAATGGCATACTAACTATCACCAACATGTTGCATGCAGTGCACCTTTGCGACATATGCACACCGCAGGCACTGCAAGGATTTACCACAGTGCTTTGCTGAATACCGGCTATCAGCAAAGAGCAGAAATGCTCCCCACCAAAAGCACAACAAGTGTGAACTGGCCCTTGAGAGAATTTGATTGGTGATTACAAATTGTTGCAACCTGCAGTGTAGAACTCAGGGGCATATTTAAAATGATTTAAATATACCGCCAAGTTCTAGTTATGGCCTCCTCCTCCCCACAGCCATACCAATCCTCTCCAAAAAGTTACAAAGCATATAAGTGCAAACAAAACAAATAAGATGCAGGCCGACAATCGTAATTCTGGAAAATACCAATTGCACTAGCAAAAACCCAGCAATGCAAATTACATGTTCATCGCTGTGCTGTTGCTATTGGCACAATACAATTTTTGAATCGTAACATGCCTAATACAAAAGGGCCCTAATTAGTTGATCTCCCTCTAAGATGGTTTATTATATTCTTTTTTGGCAGAGTACTTTGGCTAATCCAATTGGCTAAAAGTAAATCACATTTTGGCCAATAGGATTGTAAGCCGGCCCACCATGGCAAGGTAGACTCTTAGGGCGGGTTGGGGAAAGGGAGTGAGAGAGGTGTAGGGGATGGCAGTTTTGAATAGGGATAATGGGGATAGGTGGCCATCATGGGTATCACTCTTACACCCTCAAGTGTAATGTCTGTAAACATGACGACCACCTGATAAATAATTAGGATCCAGTTGGTCCCCCTTAGGCCTGGTTCAACATTGGGATCGCAAAAGGCAAATCACAATCGCCTATGGCGTGTGATTGCATTTTTACCAAGCAATTGTGGCTCCATGTTGCAGTGATTGCGTTTTTGAGTCTCATTCCAGAGAATGAGAATGACATACTAACTATCACCAACATGTTGCATGCAGTGCACCTTTGCGACATATGCACACCGCAGGCACTGCAAGGATTTACCACAGTGCTTTGCTGAATACCGGCTATCAGCAAAGAGCAGAAACGCTCCCCACCAAAAGCACAACAAGTGTGAACTGGCCCTTGAGAGAATTTGATTGGTGATTACAAATTGTTGCAACCTGCTGTGTAGAACTCAGGGGCATATTTAAAATGATTTAAATATACCGCCAAGTTCTAGTTATGGCCTCCTCCTCCCCACAGCCATACCAATCCTCTCCAAAAAGTTACAAAGCATAGAAGCGCAAACAAAACAAAAAAGATGCAGGCCGACAATCATAATTCTGGAAAATACCAATTGCACTAGCAAAAACCCAGCAATGCAAATTACATGTTCATCGCTGTGCTGTTGCTATTGGCACAATACAATTTTTGAATCGTAACATGCCTAATACAAAAGAGCCCTAATTAGTTGATCTCCCTCTAAGATGGTTTATTATATTCTTTTTTGGCAGAGTACTTTGGCTAATCCAATTGGCTAAAAGTAAATCACATTTTGGCCAATAGGATTGTAAGCCGGCCCACCATGGCAAGGTAGACTCTTAGGGCGGGTTGGGGAAAGGGAGTGAGAGAGGTCTAGGGGATGGCAGTTTTGAAGAGGGATAATGGGGATAGGCGGCCATCATGGGTATCACTCTTACACCCTCAAGTGTAATGTCTGGAAACATGACGACCACCTGATAAATAATTGGGATCCAGTTGGTCCCCCTTAGACCTGGTTCAACATTGGGATCGCAAAAGGCAAATCACAATCGCCTATGGTGTGTGATTGCATTTTTACCAAGCAATTGTGGCTCCATGTTGCAGTGATTGCGTTTTTCGAGTATCATTCCAGAGAATGAGAATGGCATACTAACTATCACCAACATGTTGCATGCAGTGCACCTTTGCGACATATGCACACCGCAGGCACTGCAAGGATTTACCACAGTGCTTTGCTGAATACCGGCTATCAGCAAAGAGCAGAAATGCTCCCCACCAAAAGCACAACAAGTGTGAACTGGCCCTTGAGAGAATTTGATTGGTGATTACAAATTGTTGCAACCTGCAGTGTAGAACTCAGGGGCATATTTAAAATGATTTAAATATACCGCCAAGTTCTAGTTATTGCCTCCTCCTCCCCACAGCCATACCAATCCTCTCCAAAAAGTTACAAAGCATATAAGTGCAAACAAAACAAATAAGATGCAGGCCGACAATCGTAATTCTGGAAAATACCAATTGCACTAGCAAAAACCCAGCAATGCAAATTACATGTTCATCGCTGTGCTGTTGCTATTGGCACAATACAATTTTTGAATCGTAACATGCCTAATACAAAAGGGCCCTAATTAGTTGATCTCCCTCTAAGATGGTTTATTATATTCTTTTTTGGCAGAGTACTTTGGCTAATCCAATTGGCTAAAAGTAAATCACATTTTGGCCAATAGGATTGTAAGCCGGCCCACCATGGCAAGGTAGACTCTTAGGGCGGGTTGGGGAAAGGGAGTGAGAGAGGTGTAGGGGATGGCAGTTTTGAATAGGGATAATGGGGATAGGTGGCCATCATGGGTATCACTCTTACACCCTCAAGTGTAATGTCTGTAAACATGACGACCACCTGATAAATAATTAGGATCCAGTTGGTCCCCCTTAGGCCTGGTTCAACATTGGGATCGCAAAAGGCAAATCACAATCGCCTATGGCGTGTGATTGCATTTTTACCAAGCAATTGTGGCTCCATGTTGCAGTGATTGCGTTTTTGAGTCTCATTCCAGAGAATGAGAATGACATACTAACTATCACCAACATGTTGCATGCAGTGCACCTTTGCGACATATGCACACCGCAGGCACTGCAAGGATTTACCACAGTGCTTTGCTGAATACCGGCTATCAGCAAAGAGCAGAAACGCTCCCCACCAAAAGCACAACAAGTGTGAACTGGCCCTTGAGAGAATTTGATTGGTGATTACAAATTGTTGCAACCTGCAGTGTAGAACTCGGGGGCATATTTAAAATGATTTAAATATGCCGCCAAGTTCTAGTTATGGCCTCCTCCTCCCCACAGCCATACCAATCCTCTCCAAAAAGTTACAAAGCATAGAAGCGCAAACAAAACAAAAAAGATGCAGGCCGACAATCGTAATTCTGGAAAATACCAATTGCACTAGCAAAAACCCAGCAATGCAATTTACATGTTTATTGCCGTGCTGTTGCTATTGGCAATATGGGCACTATACAATTTTTGAATCGTAACATGCCTAATACAAAAGGGCCCTAATTAGTTGATCTCCCTCTAAGATGGTTTATTATATTCTTTTTTGGCAGAGTACTTTGGCTAATCCAATTGGCTAAAAGTAAATCACATTTTGGCCAATAGGATTCTAAGCCGGCCCACCATGGCAAGGTAGACTCTTAGGGCGGGTTGGGGGAAGGGAGTGAGAGAGGTCTAGGGGATTGCAGTTTTGAAGAGGGATAATGGGGATAGGGGGCCATCATGGGTATCACTCTTACACCCTCAAGTGTAATGTCTGGAAACATGACATCCACCTGATAAATAATTGGGATCCAGTTGGTCCCTCTTAGGCCTGGTTCAACATTGGGATCGCAAAAGGCAAATCACAATTGCCTGTGGAGTGTGATTGCATTTTTACCAAGCAATTCTGGCTCCATGTTGCAGTGATTGCGTTTTTCGAGTCTCATTTCAGAGAATGAGAATGGCATTCTAACTGCCATTGAAATGTTGCACACAGTGCACCTCTGCGATATAAGCACACCGCAGGCACTGCAAGCATTTACCACAGTGCTTTGCTGAATACCGGCTATCAGCAAAGAGCAGAAATGCTCCCCACCAAAAGCACAACAAATGTGAACTGGCCCTTGAGAGAATTTGATTGGTGATTACAAATTGTTGCAACCTGCAGTGTAGAACTCAGGGGCATATTTAAAATGATTTAAATATACCGCCAAGTTCTAGTTATGGCCTCCTCCTCCCCACAGCCATACCAATCCTCTCCAAAAAGTTACAAAGCATATAAGTGCAAACAAAACAAAAAAGATGCAGGCCGACAATCGTAATTCTGGAAAATACCAATTGCACTAGCAAAAACCCAGCAATGCAAATTACATGTTCATCGCTGTGCTGTTGCTATTGGGACAATACAATTTTTGAATCGTAACATGCCTAATACAAAAGGGCCCTAATTAGTTGATCTCCCTCTAAGATGGTTTATTATATTCTTTTTTGGCAGAGTACTTTGGCTAATCCAATTGGCTAAAAGTAAATCACATTTTGGCCAATAGGATTGTAAGCCGGCCCACCATGGCAAGGTAGACTCTTAGGGCGGGTTGGGGAAAGGGAGTGAGAGAGGTGTAGGGGATGGCAGTTTTGAATAGGGATAATGGGGATAGGTGGCCATCATGGGTATCACTCTTACACCCTCAAGTGTAATGTCTGTAAACATGACGACCACCTGATAAATAATTGGGATCCAGTTGGTCCCCCTTAGGCCTGGTTCAACATTGGGATCGCAAAAGGCAAATCACAATCGCCTATGGCGTGTGATTGCATTTTTACCAAGCAATTGTGGCTCCATGTTGCAGTGATTGCGTTTTTGAGTCTCATTCCAGAGAATGAGAATGACATACTAACTATCACCAACATGTTGCATGCAGTGCACCTTTGCGACATATGCACACCGCAGGCACTGCAAGGATTTACCACAGTGCTTTGCTGAATACCGGCTATCAGCAAAGAGCAGAAACGCTCCCCACCAAAAGCACAACAAGTGTGAACTGGCCCTTGAGAGAATTTGATTGGTGATTACAAATTGTTGCAACCTGCAGTGTAGAACTCGGGGGCATATTTAAAATGATTTAAATATGCCGCCAAGTTCTAGTTATGGCCTCCTCCTCCCCACAGCCATACCAATCCTCTCCAAAAAGTTACAAAGCATAGAAGCGCAAACAAAACAAAAAAGATGCAGGCCGACAATCGTAATTCTGGAAAATACCAATTGCACTAGCAAAAACCCAGCAATGCAATTTACATGTTTATTGCCGTGCTGTTGCTATTGGCAATATGGGCACTATACAATTTTTGAATCGTAACATGCCTAATACAAAAGGGCCCTAATTAGTTGATCTCCCTCTAAGATGGTTTATTATATTCTTTTTTGGCAGAGTACTTTGGCTAATCCAATTGGCTAAAAGTAAATCACATTTTGGCCAATAGGATTCTAAGCCGGCCCACCATGGCAAGGTAGACTCTTAGGGCGGGTTGGGGGAAGGGAGTGAGAGAGGTCTAGGGGATGGCAGTTTTGAAGAGGGATAATGGGGATAGGTGGCCATCATGGGTATCACTCTTACACCCTCAAGTGTAATGTCTGGAAACATGACGACCACCTGATAAATAATTGGGATCCAGTTGGTCCCCCTTGGGCCTGGTTCAACATTGGGATCGCAAAAGGCAAATTACAATCGCCTATGGAGTGTGATTGCATTTTTACCAAGCAATTGTGGCTCCATGTTGCAGTGATTGCGTTTTTCGAGTCTCATTCCAGAGAATGAGAATGGCATACTAACTATCACCAACATGTTGCATGCAGTGCACCTTTGCGACATATGCACACCGCAGGAACTGCAAGGATTTACCACAGTGCTTTGCTGAATACCGGCTATCAACAAAGAGCAGAAACGCTCCCCACCAAAAGCACAACAAGTGTGAACTGGCCCTTGAGAGAATTTGATTGGTGATTACAAATTGTTGCAACCTGCAGTGTAGAACTCAGGGGCATATTTAAAATGATTTAAATATGCCGCCAAGTTCTAGTTATGGCCTCCTCCTCCCCACAGCCATACCAATCCTCTCCAAAAAGTTACAAAGCATAGAAGCGCAAACAAAACAAAAAAGATGCAGGCCGACAATCGTAATTCTGGAAAATACCAATTGCACTAGCAAAAACCCAGCAATGCAAATTACATGTTTATTGCCATGCTGTTGCTATTGGCAATATGGGCACGATACAATTTTTGAATCGTAACATGCCTAATACAAAAGGGCCCTAATTAGTTGATCTCCCTCTAAGATGGTTTATTATATTCTTTTTTGGCAGAGTACTTTGGCTAATCCAATTGGCTAAAAGTAAATCACATTTTGGCCAATAGGATTGTAAGCCGGCCCACCATGGCAAGGTAGACTCTTAGGGCGGGTTGGGGAAAGGGAGTGAGAGAGGTCTAGGGGATGGCAGTTTTGAAGAGGGATAATAGGGATAGGAGGCCATCATGGGTATCACTCTTACACCCTCAAGTGTAATGTCTGGAAACATGACGACCACCTGATAAATAATTGGGATCCAGTTGGTCCCCCTTAGACCTGGTTCAACATTGGGATCGCAAAAGGCAAATCACAATCGCCTATGGTGTGTGATTGCATTTTTACCAAGCAATTGTGGCTCCATGTTGCAGTGATTGCGTTTTTCGAGTATCATTCCAGAGAATGAGAATGGCATACTAACTATCACCAACATGTTGCATGCAGTGCACCTTTGCGACATATGCACACCGCAGGAACTGCAAGGATTTACCACAGTGCTTTGCTGAATACCGGCTATCAGCAAAGAGCAGAAACGCTCCCCACCAAAAGCACAACAAGTGTGAACTGGCCCTTGAGAGAATTTGATTGGTGATTACAAATTGTTGCAACCTGCAGTGTAGAACTCAGGGGCATATTTAAAATGATTTAAATATACCGCCAAGTTCTAGTTATGGCCTCCTCCTCCCCACAGCCATACCAATCCTCTCCAAAAAGTTACAAAGCATAGAAGCGCAAACAAAACAAAAAAGATGCAGGCCGACAATCATAATTCTGGAAAATACCAATTGCACTAGCAAAAACCCAGCAATGCAAATTACATGTTCATCGCTGTGCTGTTGCTATTGGCACAATGGGCACAATACAATTTTTGAATCGTAACATGCCTAATACAAAAGGGCCCTAATTAGTTGATCTCCCTCTAAGATGGTTTATTATATTCTTTTTTGGCAGAGTACTTTGGCTAATCCAATTGGCTAAAAGTAAATCACATTTTGGCCAATAGGATTCTAAGCCGGCCCACCATGGCAAGGTAGACTCTTAGGGCGGGTTGGGGGAAGGGAGTGAGAGAGGTCTAGGGGATTGCAGTTTTGAAGAGGGATAATGGGGATAGGGGGCCATCATGGGTATCACTCTTACACCCTCAAGTGTAATGTCTGGAAACATGACATCCACCTGATAAATAATTGGGATCCAGTTGGTCCCTCTTAGGCCTGGTTCAACATTGGGATCGCAAAAGGCAAATCACAATTGCCTGTGGAGTGTGATTGCATTTTTACCAAGCAATTCTGGCTCCATGTTGCAGTGATTGCGTTTTTCGAGTCTCATTTCAGAGAATGAGAATGGCATTCTAACTGGCACCGAAATGTTGCACACAGTGCACCTCTGCGATATAAGCACACCGCAGGCACTGCAAGCATTTACCACAGTGCTTTGCTGAATACCGGCTATCAGCAAAGAGCAGAAATGCTCCCCACCAAAAGCACAACAAATGTGAACTGGCCCTTGAGAGAATTTGATTGGTGATTACAAATTGTTGCAACCTGCAGTGTAGAACTCGGGGGCATATTTAAAATGATTTAAATATGCCGCCAAGTTCTAGTTATGGCCTCCTCCTCCCCACAGCCATACCAATCCTCTCCAAAAAGTAACAAAGCATAGAAGCGCAAACAAAACAAAAAAGATGCAGGCCGACAATCGTAATTCCGGAAAATACCAATTGCACTAGCAAAAACCCAGCAATGCAAATTACATGTTCATCGCTGTGCTGTTGCTATTGGCACAATGGGCACGATACAATTTTTGAATCGTAACATGCCTAATACAAAAGGGCCCTAATTAGTTGATCTCCCTCTAAGATGGTTTAATATATTCTTTTTTGGCAGAGTACTTTGGCTAATCCAATTGGCTAAAAGTAAATCACATTTTGGCCAAAAGGATTGTAAGCTGGCCCACCATGGCAAGGTAGACTCTTAGGGCGAGTTAGGGAAAGGGAGTGAGAGAGGTCTAGGGGATGGCAGTTTTGAAGAGGGATAATGGGGATAGGTGGCCATCATGGGTATCACTCTTACACCCTCAAGTGTAATGTCTGGAAACATGACGACCACCTGATAAATAATTGGGATCCAGTTGGTCCCCCTTGGGCCTGGTTCAACATTGGGATCGCAAAAGGCAAATTACAATTGCCTATGGAGTGTGATTGCATTTTTACCAAGCAATTGTGGCTCCATGTTGCAGTGATTGCGTTTTTCGAGTCTCATTCCAGAGAATGAGAATGGCATACTAACTATCACCAACATGTTGCATGCAGTGCACCTTTGCGACATATGCACACCGCAGGAACTGCAAGGATTTACCACAGTGCTTTGCTGAATACCGGCTATCAACAAAGAGCAGAAACGCTCCCCACCAAAAGCACAACAAGTGTGAACTGGCCCTTGAGAGAATTTGATTGGTGATTACAAATTGTTGCAACCTGCAGTGTAGAACTCAGGGGCATATTTAAAATGATTTAAATATGCCGCCAAGTTCTAGTTATGGCCTCCTCCTCCCCACAGCCATACCAATCCTCTCCAAAAAGTTACAAAGCATAGAAGCGCAAACAAAACAAAAAAGATGCAGGCCGACAATCGTAATTCTGGAAAATACCAATTGCACTAGCAAAAACCCAGCAATGCAAATTACATGTTTATTGCCATGCTGTTGCTATTGGCAATATGGGCACGATACAATTTTTGAATCGTAACATGCCTAATACAAAAGGGCCCTAATTAGTTGATCTCCCTCTAAGATGGTTTATTATATTCTTTTTTGGCAGAGTACTTTGGCTAATCCAATTGGCTAAAAGTAAATCACATTTTGGCCAATAGGATTGTAAGCCGGCCCACCATGGCAAGGTAGACTCTTAGGGCGGGTTGGGGAAAGGGAGTGAGAGAGGTCTAGGGGATGGCAGTTTTGAAGAGGGATAATAGGGATAGGAGGCCATCATGGGTATCACTCTTACACCCTCAAGTGTAATGTCTGGAAACATGACGACCACCTGATAAATAATTGGGATCCAGTTGGTCCCCCTTAGACCTGGTTCAACATTGGGATCGCAAAAGGCAAATCACAATCGCCTATGGTGTGTGATTGCATTTTTACCAAGCAATTGTGGCTCCATGTTGCAGTGATTGCGTTTTTCGAGTCTCATTCCAGAGAATGAGAATGGCATACTAACTATCACCAACATGTTGCATGCAGTGCACCTTTGCGACATATGCACACCGCAGGAACTGCAAGGATTTACCACAGTGCTTTGCTGAATACCGGCTATCAGCAAAGAGCAGAAACGCTCCCCACCAAAAGCACAACAAGTGTGAACTGGCCCTTGAGAGAAATTGATTGGTGATTACAAATTGTTGCAACCTGCAGTGTAGAACTCGGGGGCATATTTAAAATGATTTAAATATGCCGCCAAGTTCTAGTTATGGCCTCCTCCTCCCCACAGCCATACCAATCCTCTCCAAAAAGTTACAAAGCATAGAAGCGCAAACAAAACAAAAAAGATGCAGGCCGACAATCGTAATTCTGGAAAATACCAATTGCACTAGCAAAAACCCAGCAATGCAATTTACATGTTTATTGCCGTGCTGTTGCTATTGGCAATATGGGCACTATACAATTTTTGAATCGTAACATGCCTAATACAAAAGGGCCCTAATTAGTTGATCTCCCTCTAAGATGGTTTATTATATTCTTTTTTGGCAGAGTACTTTGGCTAATCCAATTGGCTATAAGTAAATCACATTTTGGCCAATAGGATTGTAAGCCGGCCCACCATGGCAAGGTAGACTCTTAGGGCGGGTTGGGGGAAGGGAGTGAGAGAGGTCTAGGGTATGGCAGTTTTGAAGATGGATAATGGGGATAGGTGGCCATCATGGGTATCACTCTTACACCCTCAAGTGTAATGTCTGGAAACACGACGACCACCTGATGAATAATTGGGATCCATTTGGTCCACTTTAGGCCTAATTCAACATTGGGATCACAAAAGGCAAATCACAATCACCTATGGAGTGTGATTGCATTCTTACCAAGCAATTGTGGCTCCATGTTGCAGTGATTGCGTTTTTCGAGTCTCATTCCAGAGAATGAGAATGGCATTCTAACTGCCACCGAAATGTTGCACACAGTGGACCTCTGCGATATAAGCACACCGCAGGCACTGCAAGCATTTACCACAGTGCTTTGCTGAATACCGGCTATCAGCAAAGAGCAGAAATGCTCCCCACCAAAAGCACAACAAATGTGAACTGGCCCTTGAGAGAATTTGATTGGTGATTACAAATTGTTGCAACCTGCAGTGTAGAACTCAGGGGCATATTTAAAATGATTTAAATATACCGCCAAGTTCTAGTTATGGCCTCCTCCTCCCCACAGCCATACCAATCCTCTCCAAAAAGTTACAAAGCATATAAGTGCAAACAAAACAAAAAAGATGCAGGCCGACAATCGTAATTCTGTAAAATACCAATTGCACTAGCAAAAACCCAGCAATGCAAATTACATGTTCATCGCTGTGCTGTTGCTATTGGCACAATACAATTTTTGAATCGTAACATGCCTAATACAAAAGGGCCCTAATTAGTTGATCTCCCTCTAAGATGGTTTATTATATTATTTTTTGGCAGAGTACTTTGGCTAATCCAATTGGCTAAAAGTAAATCACATTTTGGCCAATAGGATTGTAAGCTGGCCCACCATGGCAAGGTAGACTCTTAGGGCGGGTTGGGGAAAGGGAGTGAGAGAGGTCTAGGGGATGGCAGTTTTGAAGAGGGATAATGGGGATAGGTGGCCATCATGGGTATCACTCTTACACCCTCAAGTGTAATGTCTGGAAACATGACGACCACCTGTTAAATAATTGGGATCCAGTTGGTCCCCCTTAGGCCTGGTTCAACATTGGGATCGCAAAAGGCAAATCACAATCGCCTGTGGTGTGTGATTGCATTTTTATCTAGCAATTGTGGCTCCATGTTGCAGTGATTGCGTTTTTCGAGTCTCATTCCAGAGAATGAGAATGGCATACTAACTATCACCAACATGTTGCATGCAGTGCACCTTTGCGACATATGCACACCGCAGGAACTGCAAGGATTTACCACAGTGCTTTGCTGAATACCGGCTATCAGCAAAGAGCAGAAACGCTCCCCACCAAAAGCACAACAAGTGTGAACTGGCCCTTGAGAGAATTTGATTGGTGATTACAAATTGTTGCAACCTGCAGTGTAGAACTCAGGGGCATATTTAAAATGATTTAAATATACCGCCAAGTTCTAGTTATGGCCTCCTCCTCCCCACAGCCATACCAATCCTCTCCAAAAAGTTACAAAGCATAGAAGCGCAAACAAAACAAAAAAGATGCAGGCCGACAATCATAATTCTGGAAAATACCAATTGCACTAGCAAAAACCCAGCAATGCAAATTACATGTTCATCGCTGTGCTGTTGCTATTGGCACAATGGGCACAATACAATTTTTGAATCGTAACATGCCTAATACAAAAGGGCCCTAATTAGTTGATCTCCCTCTAAGATGGTTTATTATATTCTTTTTTGGCAGAGTACTTTGGCTAATCCAATTGGCTAAAAGTAAATCACATTTTGGCCAATAGGATTGTAAGCCGGCCCACCATGGCAAGGTAGACTCTTAGGGCGGGTTGGGGAAAGGGAGTGAGAGAGGTGTAGGGGATGGCAGTTTTGAAGAGGGATAATGGGGATAGGTGGCCATCATGGGTATCACTCTTACACCCTCAAGTGTAATGTCTGGAAACATGACGACCACCTGATAAATAATTGGGATCCAGTTGGTCCCCCTTAGGCCTGGTTCAACATTGGGATCGCAAAAGGCAAATCACAATCGCCTATGGCGTGTGATTGCATTTTTACCAAGCAATTGTGGCTCCATGTTGCAGTGATTGCGTTTTTGAGTCTCATTCCAGAGAATGAGAATGACATACTAACTATCACCAACATGTTGCATGCAGTGCACCTTTGCGACATATGCACACCGCAGGCACTGCAAGGATTTACCACAGTGCTTTGCTGAATACCGGCTATCAGCAAAGAGCAGAAACGCTCCCCACCAAAAGCACAACAAGTGTGAACTGGCCCTTGAGAGAATTTGATTGGTGATTACAAATTGTTGCAACCTGCAGTGTAGAACTCGGGGGCATATTTAAAATGATTTAAATATGCCGCCAAGTTCTAGTTATGGCCTCCTCCTCCCCACAGCCATACCAATCCTCTCCAAAAAGTTACAAAGCATAGAAGCGCAAACAAAACAAAAAAGATGCAGGCCGACAATCGTAATTCTGGAAAATACCAATTGCACTAGCAAAAACCCAGCAATGCAAATTACATGTTCATCGCTGTGCTGTTGCTATTGGCACAATGGGCACAATACAATTTTTGAATCGTAACATGCCTAATACAAAAGGGCCCTAATTAGTTGATCTCCCTCTAAGATGGTTTATTATATTCTTTTTTGGCAGAGTACTTTGGCTAATCCAATTGGCTTAAAGTAAATCACATTTTGGCCAATAGGATTGTAAGCCGGCCCACCATGGCAAGATAGACTCTTAGGGCGGGTTGGGGAAAGGGAGTGAGAGAGGTGTAGGGGATGGCAGTTTTGAAGAGGGATAATGGGGATAGGTGGCCATCATGGGTATCACTCTTACACCCTCAAGTGTAATGTCTGGAAACACGACGACCACCTGATAAATAATTGGGATCCATTTGGTCCACTTTAGGCCTAATTCAACATTGGGATCACAAAAGGCAAATCACAATCACCTATGGAGTGTGATTGCATTCTTACCAAGCAATTGTGGCTCCATGTTGCAGTGATTGCGTTTTTCGAGTCTTATTCCAGAGAATGAGAATGGCATTCTAACTGCCACCGAAATGTTGCACACAGTGCACCTCTGCGATATAAGCACACCGCAGGCACTGCAAGCATTTACCACAGTGCTTTGCTGAATACCGGCTATCAGCAAAGAGCAGAAATGCTCCCCACCAAAAGCACAACAAATGTGAACTGGCCCTTGAGAGAATTTGATTGGTGATTACAAATTGTTGCAACCTGCAGTGTAGAACTCAGGGGCATATTTAAAATGATTTAAATATACCGCCAAGTTCTAGTTATGGCCTCCTCCTCCCCACAGCCATACCAATCCTCTCCAAAAAGTTACAAAGCATATAAGTGCAAACAAAACAAAAAAGATGCAGGTCGACAATCGTAATTCTGGAAAATACCAATTGCACTAGCAAAAACCCAGCAATGCAAATTACATGTTCATCGCTGTGCTGTTGCTATTGGCACAATACAATTTTTGAATCGTAACATGCCTAATACAAAAGGGCCCTAATTAGTTGATCTCCCTCTAAGATGGTTTATTATATTCTTTTTTGGCAGAGTACTTTGGCTAATCCAATCGGCTAAAAGTAAATCACATTTTGGCCAATAGGATTGTAAGCCGGCCCACCATGGCAAGATAGACTCTTAGGGCGGGTTGGGGAAAGGGAGTGAGAGAGGTCTAGGGGATGGCAGTTTTGAAGAGGGATAATGGGGATAGGTGGCCATCATGGGTATCACTCTTACACCCTCAAGTGTAATGTCTGTAAACATGACGACCACCTGATAAATAATTGGGATCCAGTTGGTCCCCCTTAGGCCTGGTTCAACATTGGGATCGCAAAAGGCAAATCACAATCGCCTATGGCGTGTGATTGCATTTTTACCAAGCAATTGTGGCTCCATGTTGCAGTGATTGCGTTTTTGAGTCTCATTCCAGAGAATGAGAATGGCATACTAACTATCACCAACATGTTGCATGCAGTGCACCTTTGCGACATATGCACACCGCAGGCACTACAAGGATTTACCACAGTGCTTTGCTGAATACCGGCTATCAGCAAAGAGCAGAAATGCTCCCCACCAAAAGCACAACAAGTGTGAACTGGCCCTTGAGAGAATTTGATTGGTGATTACAAATTGTTGCAACCTGCAGTGTAGAACTCAGGGGCATATTTAAAATGATTTAAATATACCGCCAAGTTCTGGTTATGGCCTCCTCCTCCCCACAGCCATACCAATCCTCTCCAAAAAGTTACAAAGCATAGAAGCGCAAACAAAACAAAAAAGATGCAGGCCGACAATCGTAATTCTGGAAAATACCAACTGCACTAGCAAAAACACAGCAATCCAAATTACATGTTCATCGCCGTGCTGTTGCTATTGGCAGAATGGGCACGATACAATCTTTGAATCGTAACATGCCTAATACAAAAGGGCCCTAATTAGTTGATCTCTCTCTAAGATGGTTTATTATATTCTTTTTTGGCAGAGTACATTGGCTAATCCAATTGGCTAAAAGTAAATCACGTTTTGGCCAATAGGATTGTAAGCCGGCCCACCATGGCAAGGTAGACTCTTAGGGAGGGTTGGGGGAAGGGAGTGAGAGAGGTCTAGGGGATGGCAGTTTGGAAGAGGGATAATGGGGATAGGTGGCCATCATAGGTATCACTCTTACACCCTCAAGTGTAATGTCTGGAAACACGACGACCACCTGATAAATAATTGGGATCCAGTTGGTCCCCCTTAGGCCTGGTTCGACATTGGGATTGCAAAAGGCAAATCACAATCGCCTATGGAGTGTGATTGCATTTTTACCAAGCAATTGTCGCTCCATGTTGCAGTGATTGCATTTTTCGAGTCTCATTCCAGAGAATGAGAATGGCATATTAACTACCACCAACATGTTGCATGCAGTGCACCTTTGCGACATATGCACACTGCAGGCACTGCAAGGATTTACCACAGTGCTTTGCTGAACACTGGCTATCAGCAAAGAGCAGAAACGTTTCCCACCAAAAGCACAGCAAGTGTGAACTGGCCCTTGAGAGAATTTGATTGGTGATTACAAATTGTTGCAACCTGCAGTGTAGAACTCAGGGGCATATTTAAAATGATTTAAATATACCGCCAAGTTCTAGTTATGGCCTCCTCCTCCCCACAGCCATACCAATCCTCTCCAAAAAGTTACAAAGCATAGAAGCGCAAACAAAACAAAAAAGATGCAGGCCGACAATCGTAATTCTGGAAAATACCAATTGCACTAGCAAAAACCCAGCAATGCAAATTACATGTTCATCGCTGTGTTGTTGCTATTGGCACAATACAATTTTTGAATCGTAACATGCCTAATACAAAAGGGCCCTAATTAGTTGATCTCCCTCTAAGATGGTTTATTATATTCTTTTTTGGCAGAGTACTTTGGCTAATCCAATTGGCTAAAAGTAAATCACATTTTGGCCAATAGGATTGTAAGCCGGCCCACCATGGCAAGGCAGACTCTTAGGGCGGGTTGGGGGAAGGGAGTGAGAGAGGTTTAGGAGATGGCATTTTTGAAGAGGGATAATGGGGATAGGTGGCCATCATGGGTATCACTCTTACACCCTCAAGTGTAATGTCTGGAAACACGACGACCACCTGATAAATAATTGGGATCCAGTTGGTCCCCTTTAGGCCTGATTCAACATTGGGATCACAAAAGGCAAATCACAATTGCCTATGGAGTGTGATTGCATTCTTACCAAGCAATTGTGGCTCCATGTTGCAGTGATTGCGTTTTTCGAGTCTCATTCCAGAGAATGAGAATGGCATTCTAACTGCAACCGAAATGTTGCACACAGTGCACCTCTGCGATATAAGCACACCGCAGGCACGGCAAGCATTTACCACAGTGCTTTGCTGAATACAGGCTATCAGCAAAGATCAGAAATGCTCCCCACCAAAAGCACAACAAGTGTGAACTGGCCCTTGAGAGAATTTGATTGGTGATTACAAATTGTTGCAACCTGCAGTGTAGAACTCAGGGGCATATTTAAAATGATTTAAATATACCGTCAAGTTCTAGTTATGGCCTCCTTCTCCCCACAGCCATACCAATCCTCTCCAAAAAGTTACAAAGCATAGAAGCTCAAACAAAACAAAAAAGATGCAGGCCGACAATCGTCATTCTGGAAAATACCATTTGCACTAGCAAAAACCCAGCAATGCAAATTACATGTTCATCGCTGTGCTGTTGCTATTGGCACAATACAATTTTTGAATCGTAACATGCCTAATACAAAATGGCCCTAATTAGTTGATCTCCCTCTAAGATGGTTTATTATATTCTTTTTTGGCAGAGTACTTTGGCTAATCCAATTGGCTAAAAGTAAATCACATTTTGGCCAATAGGATTCCAAGCCGGCCCACCATGGCAAGGTAGACTCTTAGGGCGGGTTGGGGGAAGGGAGTGAGAGAGGTTTAGGGGATTGCAGTTTTGAAGAGGGATAATGGGGATAGGGGGCCATCATGGGTATCACTCTTACACCCTCAAGTGTAATGTCTGGAAACATGACGACCACCTGATAAATAATTGGGATCCAGTTGGTCCCCCTTAGGCCTGGTTCAACATTGGGATCGCAAAAGGCAAATCACAATTGCCTGTGGAGTGTGATTACATTTTTACCAAGCAATTCTGGCTCCATGTTGCAGTGATTGCGTTTTTCGAATCTCATTTCAGAGAATGAGAATGGCATTCTAACTGCCACCGAAATGTTGCACACAGTGCACCTCTGCGATATAAGCACACCGCAGGCACTGCAAGCATTTATCATAGTGCTTTGCTGAATACCGGCTATCAGCAAAGAGCAGAAATGCTCCCCACCAAAAGCACAACAAGTGTGAACTGGCCCTTGAGAGAATTTGATTGGTGATTACAAATTGTTGCAACCTGCAGTGTAGAACTCAGGGGCATATTTAAAATGATTTAAATATACCGCCAAGTTCTAGTTATGGCCTCCTCCTCCCCACAGCCATACCAATCCTCTCTAAAAAGTTACAAAGCATAGAAGCGCAAAACAAAAAAGATGCAGGCCGACAATCGTAATTCTGGAAAATACCAATTGCACTAGCAAAAACCCAGCAATGCAAATTACATGTTCATCGCTGCTCTGTTGCTATTGGCACAATGGGCACGATACAATTTTTGAATCGTAACATGCCTAATACAAAAGGGCCCTAATTAGTTGATCTCCCTCTAAGATGGTTTAATATATTCTTTTTTGGCAGAGTACTTTGGCTAATCCAATTGGCTAAAAGTAAATCACATTTTGGCCAATAGGATTGTAAGCTGGCCCACCATGGCAAGGTAGACTCTTAGGGCGAGTTGGGGAAAGGGAGTGAGAGAGGTCTAGGGGATGGCAGTTTTGAAGAGGGATAATGGGGATAGGTGGCCATCATGGGTATCACTCTTACACCCTCAAGTGTAATGTCTGGAAACATGACGACCACCTGATAAATAATTGGGATCCAGTTGGTCCCCCTTAGGCCTGGTTCAACATTGGGATCGCAAAAGGCAAATCACAATCGCCTATGGAGTGTGATTGCATTTTTACCAAGCAATTGTGGCTCCATGTTGCAGTGATTGCGTTTTTCGAGTCTCATTCCAGAGAATGAGAATGGCATACTAACTATCACCAACATGTTGCATGCAGTGCACCTTTGCGACATATGCACACCGCAGGCACTACAAGGATTTACCACAGTGCTTTGCTGAATACCGGCTATCAGCAAAGAGCATAAACGCTCCCCACCAAAAGCACAACAAGTGTGAACTGGCCCTTGAGAGAATTTGATTGGTGATTACAAATTGTTGCAACCTGCAGTGTAGAACTCAGGGGCATATTTAAAATGATTTAAATATACCGCCAAGTTCTAGTTATGGCCTCCTCCTCCCCACAGCCATACCAATCCACTCCAAAAAGTAACAAAGCATAGAAGCGCAAACAAAACAAAAAAGATGCAGGCCGACAATCGTAATTCTGGAAAATACCAATTGCACTAGCAAAAACCCAGCAATGCAAATTACATGTTCATCGCTGTGCTGTTGCTATTGGCACAATGGGCACGATACAATTTTTGAATCGTAACATGCCTAATACAAAAGGGCCCTAATTAGTTGATCTCCCTCTAAGATGGTTTAATATATTCTTTTTTGGCAGAGTACTTTGGCTAATCCAATTGGCTACAAGTAAATCACATTTTGGCCAATAGGATTGTAAGCTGGCCCACCATGGCAAGGTAGACTCTTAGGGCGAGTTGGGGAAAGGGAGTGAGAGAGGTCTAGGGGATGGCAGTTTTGAAGAGGGATAATGGGGATAGGTGGCCATCATGGGTATCACTCTTACACCCTCAAGTGTAATGTCTGGAAACATGACGACCACCTGATAAATAATTGGGATCCAGTTGGTCCCCCTTAGGCCTGGTTCAACATTGGGATCGCAAAAGGCAAATCACAATCGCCTATGGAGTGTGATTGCATTTTTACCAAGCAATTGTGGCTCCATGTTGCAGTGATTGCGTTTTTCGAGTCTCATTCCAGAGAATGAGAATGGCATACTAACTATCACCAACATGTTGCATGCAGTGCACCTTTGCGACATATGCACACCGCAGGCACTACAAGGATTTACCACAGTGCTTTGCTGAATACCGGCTATCAGCAAAGAGCATAAACGCTCCCCACCAAAAGCACAACAAGTGTGAACTGGCCCTTGAGAGAATTTGATTGGTGATTACAAATTGTTGCAACCTGCAGTGTAGAACTCAGGGGCATATTTAAAATGATTTAAATATACCGCCAAGTTCTAGTTATGGCCTCCTCCGCCCCACAGCCATACCAATCCTCTCCAAAAAGTTACAAAGCATAGAAGCGCAAACAAAACAAAAAAGATGCAGGCCGACAATCGTAATTCTGGAAAATACCAATTGCACTAGCAAAAACCCAGCAATGCAAATTACATGTTCATCGCTGTGCTGTTGCTATTGGCACAATGGGCACAATACAATTTTTGAATCGTAACATGCCTAATACAAAAGGGCCCTAATTAGTTGATCTCCCTCTAAGATGGTTTATTATATTCTTTTTTGGCAGAGTACTTTGGCTAATCCAATTGGCTAAAAGTAAATCACGTTTTGGCCAATAGGATTGTAAGCCGGCCCACCATGGCAAGGTAGACTCTTAGGGTGGGTTGGGGGAAGGGAGTGAGAGAGGTCTAGGGGATGGCAGTTTTGAAGCGGGATAATGGGGATAGGTGGCCATCATGGGTATCACTCTTACACCCTCAAGTGTAATGTCTGGAAACATGACGACCACCTGATAAATAATTGGGATCCAGTTGGTCACCCTTAGGCCTGGTTCAACATTGGGATCGCAAAAGGCAAATCACAATCGCCTATGGAGTGTGATTGCATTTTTACAAAGCAATTGTGGCTCCATGTTGCAGTGATTGCGTTTTTCGAGTCTCATTCCAGAGAATGAGAATGGCATACTAACTATCACCAACATGTTGCATGCAGTGCACCTTTGCGACATATGCACACCGCAGGCACTACAAGGATTTACCACAGTGCTTTGCTGAATACCGGCTATCAGCAAAGAGCAGAAACGCTCCCCACCAAAAGCACAACAAGTGTGAACTGGCCCTTGAGAGAATTTGATTGGTGATTACAAATTGTTGCAACCTGCAGTGTAGAACTCGGGGGCATATTTAAAATGATTTAAATATACCGCCAAGTTCTAGTTATGGCCTCCTCCTCCCCACAGCCATGCCAATCCTCTCCAAAAAGTTACAAAGCATAGAAGCGCAAACAAAACAAAAAAGATGCAGGCCGACAATCGTAATTCTGGAAAATACCAATTGCACTAGCAAAAACCCAGCAATGCAAATTACATGTTCATCGCTGTGCTGTTGCTATTGGCACAATGGGCACAATACAATTTTTGAATCGTAACATGCCTAATACAAAAGGGCCCTAATTAGTTGATCTCCCTCTAAGATGGTTTAATATATTCTTTTTTGGCAGAGTACTTTGGCTAATCCAATTGGCTAAAAGTAAATCACATTTTGGCCAATAGGATTGTAAGCTGGCCCACCATGGCAAGGTAGACTCTTAGGGCGAGTTGGGGAAAGGGAGTGAGAGAGGTCTAGGGGATGGCAGTTTTGAAGAGGGATAATGGGGATAGGTGGCCATCATGGGTATCACTCTTACACCCTCAAGTGTAATGTCTGGAAACATGACGACCACCTGATAAATAATTGGGATCCAGTTGGTCCCCCTTAGGCCTGGTTCAACATTGGGATCGCAAAAGGCAAATCACAATCGCCTATGGAGTGTGATTGCATTTTTACCAAGCAATTGTGGCTCCATGTTGCAGTGATTGCGTTTTTCGAGTCTCATTCCAGAGAATGAGAATGGCATACTAACTATCACCAACATGTTGCATGCAGTGCACCTTTGCGACATATGCACACCGCAGGCACTACAAGGATTTACCACAGTGCTTTGCTGAATACCGGCTATCAGCAAAGAGCAGAAATGCTCCCCACCAAAAGCACAACAAGTGTGAACTGGCCCTTGAGAGAATTTGATTGGTGATTACAAATTGTTGCAACCTGCAGTGTAGAACTCAGGGGCATATTTAAAATGATTTAAATATACCGCCAAGTTCTGGTTATGGCCTCCTCCTCCCCACAGCCATACCAATCCTCTCCAAAAAGTTACAAAGCATAGAAGCGCAAACAAAACAAAAAAGATGCAGGCCGACAATCGTAATTCTGGAAAATACCAACTGCACTAGCAAAAACCCAGCAATCCAAATTACATGTTCATCGCCGTGCTGTTGCTATTGGCAGAATGGGCACGATACAATCTTTGAATCGTAACATGCCTAATACAAAAGGGCCCTAATTAGTTGATCTCTCTCTAAGATGGTTTATTATATTCTTTTTTGGCAGAGTACATTGGCTAATCCAATTGGCTAAAAGTAAATCACGTTTTGGCCAATAGGATTGTAAGCCGGCCCACCATGGCAAGGTAGACTCTTAGGGAGGGTTGGGGGAAGGGAGTGAGAGAGGTCTAGGGGATGGCAGTTTGGAAGAGGGATAATGGGGATAGGTGGCCATCATAGGTATCACTCTTACACCCTCAAGTGTAACGTCTGGAAACACGACGACCAACTGATAAATAATTGGGATCCAGTTGGTCCCCCTTAGGCCTGGTTCGACATTGGGATTGCAAAAGGCAAATCACAATCGCCTATGGAGTGTGATTGCATTTTTACCAAGCAATTGTCGCTCCATGTTGCAGTGATTGCATTTTTCGAGTCTCATTCCAGAGAATGAGAATGGCATATTAACTACCACCAACATGTTGCATGCAGTGCACCTTTGCGACATATGCACACTGCAGGCACTGCAAGGATTTACCACAGTGCTTTGCTGAACACTGGCTATCAGCAAAGAGCAGAAACGTTTCCCACCAAAAGCACAGCAAGTGTGAACTGGCCCTTGAGAGAATTTGATTGGTGATTACAAATTGTTGCAACCTGCAGTGTAGAACTCAGGGGCATATTTAAAATGATTTAAATATACCGCCAAGTTCTAGTTATGGCCTCCTCCTCCCCACAGCCATACCAATCCTCTCCAAAAAGTTACAAAGCATAGAAGCGCAAACAAAACAAAAAAGATGCAGGCCGACAATCGTAATTCTGGAAAATACCAATTGCACTAGCAAAAACCCAGCAATGCAAATTACATGTTCATCGCTGTGTTGTTGCTATTGGCACAATACAATTTTTGAATCGTAACATGCCTAATACAAAAGGGCCCTAATTAGTTGATCTCCCTCTAAGATGGTTTATTATATTCTTTTTTGGCAGAGTACTTTGGATAATCCAATTGGCTAAAAGTAAATCACATTTTGGCCAATAGGATTGTAAGCCGGCCCACCATGGCAAGGTAGACTCTTAGGGCGGGTTGGGGAAAGGGAGTGAGAGAGGTCTAGGGGATGGCAGTTTTGAAGAGGGATAATGGGGATAGGTGGCCATCATGGGTATCACTCTTACACCCTCAAGTGTAATGTCTGGAAACATGACAACCACCTGATAAATAATTGGGATCCAGTTGGTCCCTCTTAGGCCTGGTTCAACATTGGGATCGCAAAAGGCAAATCACAATTGCCTATGGCGTGTGATTGCATTTTTACCAAGCAATTGTGGCTCCATGTTGCAGTGATTACGTTTTTCGAGTCTCATTCCAGAGAATGAGAATGGCATACTAACTATCACCAACATGTTGCATGCAGTGCACCTTTGCGACATATGCACACCGCAGACACTGCAAGGATTTACCACAGTGCTTTGCTGAATACCGGCTATCAGCAAAGAGCAGAAACGCTCCCCACCAAAAGCACAACAAGTGTGAACTGGCCCTTGAGAGAATTTGATTGGTGATTACAAATTGTTGCAACCTGCAGTGTAGAACTCAGGGGCATATTTAAAATGATTTAAATATACCGCCAAGTTCTAGTTATGGCCTCCTCCTCCCCACAGCCATACCAATCCTCTCCAAAAAGTAACAAAGCATAGAAGCGCAAACAAAACAAAAAAGATGCAGGCCGACAATCGTAATTCAGCAAAATACCAATTGCACTAGCAAAAACCCAGCAATGCAATTTACATGTTTATTGCCGTGCTGTTGCTATTGGCAATATGGGCACTATACAATTTTTGAATCGTAACATGCCTAATACAAAAGGGCCCTAATTAGTTGATCTCCCTCTAAGATGGTTTATTATATTCTTTTTTGGCAGAGTACTTTGGCTAATCCAATTGGCTAAAAGTAAATCACATTTTGGCCAATAGGATTGTAAGCCGGCCCACCATGGCAAGGCAGACTCTTAGGGCGGGTTGGGGGAAGGGAGTGAGAGAGGTTTAGGAGATGGCATTTTTGAAGAGGGATAATGGGGATAGGTGGCCATCATGGGTATCACTCTTACACCCTCAAGTGTAATGTCTGGAAACACGACGACCACCTGATAAATAATTGGGATCCAGTTGGTCCCCTTTAGGCCTGATTCAACATTGGGATCACAAAAGGCAAATCACAATTGCCTATGGAGTGTGATTGCATTCTTACCAAGCAATTGTGGCTCCATGTTGCAGTGATTGCGTTTTTCGAGTCTCATTCCAGAGAATGAGAATGGCATTCTAACTGCAACCGAAATGTTGCACACAGTGCACCTCTGCGATATAAGCACACCGCAGGCACGGCAAGCATTTACCACAGTGCTTTGCTGAATACAGGCTATCAGCAAAGATCAGAAATGCTCCCCACCAAAAGCACAACAAGTGTGAACTGGCCCTTGAGAGAATTTGATTGGTGATTACAAATTGTTGCAACCTGCAGTGTAGAACTCAGGGGCATATTTAAAATGATTTAAATATACCGTCAAGTTCTAGTTATGGCCTCCTCCTCCCCACAGCCATACCAATCCTCTCCAAAAAGTTACAAAGCATAGAAGCTCAAACAAAACAAAAAAGATGCAGGCCGACAATCGTCATTCTGGAAAATACCATTTGCACTAGCAAAAACCCAGCAATGCAAATTACATGTTCATCGCTGTGCTGTTGCTATTGGCACAATACAATTTTTGAATCGTAACATGCCTAATACAAAATGGCCCTAATTAGTTGATCTCCCTCTAAGATGGTTTATTATATTCTTTTTTGGCAGAGTACTTTGGCTAATCCAATTGGCTAAAAGTAAATCACATTTTGGCCAATAGGATTCCAAGCCGGCCCACCATGGCAAGGTAGACTCTTAGGGCGGGTTGGGGGAAGGGAGTGAGAGAGGTTTAGGGGATTGCAGTTTTGAAGAGGGATAATGGGGATAGGGGGCCATCATGGGTATCACTCTTACACCCTCAAGTGTAATGTCTGGAAACATGACGACCACCTGATAAATAATTGGGATCCAGTTGGTCCCCCTTAGGCCTGGTTCAACATTGGGATCGCAAAAGGCAAATCACAATTGCCTGTGGAGTGTGATTACATTTTTACCAAGCAATTCTGGCTCCATGTTGCAGTGATTGCGTTTTTCGAATCTCATTTCAGAGAATGAGAATGGCATTCTAACTGCCACCGAAATGTTGCACACAGTGCACCTCTGCGATATAAGCACACCGCAGGCACTGCAAGCATTTATCATAGTGCTTTGCTGAATACCGGCTATCAGCAAAGAGCAGAAATGCTCCCCACCAAAAGCACAACAAGTGTGAACTGGCCCTTGAGAGAATTTGATTGGTGATTACAAATTGTTGCAACCTGCAGTGTAGAACTCAGGGGCATATTTAAAATGATTTAAATATACCGCCAAGTTCTAGTTATGGCCTCCTCCCCCCCCCACAGCCATACCAATCCACTCCAAAAAGTAACAAAGCATAGAAGCGCAAACAAAACAAAAAAGATGCAGGCCGACAATCGTAATTCTGGAAAATACCAATTGCACTAGCAAAAACCCAGCAATGCAAATTACATGTTCATCGCTGTGCTGTTGCTATTGGCACAATGGGCACGATACAATTTTTGAATCGTAACATGCCTAATACAAAAGGGCCCTAATTAGTTGATCTCCCTCTAAGATGGTTTAATATATTCTTTTTTGGCAGAGTACTTTGGCTAATCCAATTGGCTAAAAGTAAATCACATTTTGGCCAATAGGATTGTAAGCTGGCCCACCATGGCAAGGTAGACTCTTAGGGCGAGTTGGGGAAAGGGAGTAAGAGAGGTCTAGGGGATGGCAGTTTTGAAGAGGGATAATGGGGATAGGTGGCCATCATGGGTATCACTCTTACACCCTCAAGTGTAATGTCTGGAAACATGACGACCACCTGATAAATAATTGGGATCCAGTTGGTCCCCCTTAGGCCTGGTTCAACATTGGGATCGCAAAAGGCAAATCACAATCGCCTATGGAGTGTGATTGCATTTTTACCAAGCAATTGTGGCTCCATGTTGCAGTGATTGCGTTTTTCGAGTCTCATTCCAGAGAATGAGAATGGCATACTAACTATCACCAACATGTTGCATGCAGTGCACCTTTGCGACATATGCACACCGCAGGCACTACAAGGATTTACCACAGTGCTTTGCTGAATACCGGCTATCAGCAAAGAGCATAAACGCTCCCCACCAAAAGCACAACAAGTGTGAACTGGCCCTTGAGAGAATTTGATTGGTGATTACAAATTGTTGCAACCTGCAGTGTAGAACTCAGGGGCATATTTAAAATGATTTAAATATACCGCCAAGTTCTAGTTATGGCCTCCTCCTCCCCACAGCCATACCAATCCACTCCAAAAAGTAACAAAGCATAGAAGCGCAAACAAAACAAAAAAGATGCAGGCCGACAATCGTAATTCTGGAAAATACCAATTGCACTAGCAAAAACCCAGCAATGCAAATTACATGTTCATCGCTGTGCTGTTGCTATTGGCACAATGGGCACGATACAATTTTTGAATCGTAACATGCCTAATACAAAAGGGCCCTAATTAGTTGATCTCCCTCTAAGATGGTTTAATATATTCTTTTTTGGCAGAGTACTTTGGCTAATCCAATTGGCTAAAAGTAAATCACATTTTGGCCAATAGGATTGTAAGCTGGCCCACCATGGCAAGGTAGACTCTTAGGGCGAGTTGGGGAAAGGGAGTGAGAGAGGTCTAGGGGATGGCAGTTTTGAAGAGGGATAATGGGGATAGGTGGCCATCATGGGTATCACTCTTACACCCTCAAGTGTAATGTCTGGAAACATGACGACCACCTGATAAATAATTGGGATCCAGTTGGTCCCCCTTAGGCCTGGTTCAACATTGGGATCGCAAAAGGCAAATCACAATCGCCTATGGAGTGTGATTGCATTTTTACCAAGCAATTGTGGCTCCATGTTGCAGTGATTGCGTTTTTCGAGTCTCATTCCAGAGAATGAGAATGGCATACTAACTATCACCAACATGTTGCATGCAGTGCACCTTTGCGACATATGCACACCGCAGGCACTACAAGGATTTACCACAGTGCTTTGCTGAATACCGGCTATCAGCAAAGAGCAGAAATGCTCCCCACCAAAAGCACAACAAGTGTGAACTGGCCCTTGAGAGAATTTGATTGGTGATTACAAATTGTTGCAACCTGCAGTGTAGAACTCAGGGGCATATTTAAAATGATTTAAATATACCGCCAAGTTCTGGTTATGGCCTCCTCCTCCCCACAGCCATACCAATCCTCTCCAAAAAGTTACAAAGCATAGAAGCGCAAACAAAACAAAAAAGATGCAGGCCGACAATCGTAATTCTGGAAAATACCAACTGCACTAGCAAAAACACAGCAATCCAAATTACATGTTCATCGCCGTGCTGTTGCTATTGGCAGAATGGGCACGATACAATCTTTGAATCGTAACATGCCTAATACAAAAGGGCCCTAATTAGTTGATCTCTCTCTAAGATGGTTTATTATATTCTTTTTTGGCAGAGTACATTGGCTAATCCAATTGGCTAAAAGTAAATCACGTTTTGGCCAATAGGATTGTAAGCCGGCCCACCATGGCAAGGTAGACTCTTAGGGAGGGTTGGGGGAAGGGAGTGAGAGAGGTCTAGGGGATGGCAGTTTGGAAGAGGGATAATGGGGATAGGTGGCCATCATAGGTATCACTCTTACACCCTCAAGTGTAATGTCTGGAAACACGACGACCACCTGATAAATAATTGGGATCCAGTTGGTCCCCCTTAGGCCTGGTTCGACATTGGGATTGCAAAAGGCAAATCACAATCGCCTATGGAGTGTGATTGCATTTTTACCAAGCAATTGTCGCTCCATGTTGCAGTGATTGCATTTTTCGAGTCTCATTCCAGAGAATGAGAATGGCATATTAACTACCACCAACATGTTGCATGCAGTGCACCTTTGCGACATATGCACACTGCAGGCACTGCAAGGATTTACCACAGTGCTTTGCTGAACACTGGCTATCAGCAAAGAGCAGAAACGTTTCCCACCAAAAGCACAGCAAGTGTGAACTGGCCCTTGAGAGAATTTGATTGGTGATTACAAATTGTTGCAACCTGCAGTGTAGAACTCAGGGGCATATTTAAAATGATTTAAATATACCGCCAAGTTCTAGTTATGGCCTCCTCCTCCCCACAGCCATACCAATCCTCTCCAAAAAGTTACAAAGCATAGAAGCGCAAACAAAACAAAAAAGATGCAGGCCGACAATCGTAATTCTGGAAAATACCAATTGCACTAGCAAAAACCCAGCAATGCAAATTACATGTTCATCGCTGTGTTGTTGCTATTGGCACAATACAATTTTTGAATCGTAACATGCCTAATACAAAAGGGCCCTAATTAGTTGATCTCCCTCTAAGATGGTTTATTATATTCTTTTTTGGCAGAGTACTTTGGCTAATCCAATTGGCTAAAAGTAAATCACATTTTGGCCAATAGGATTGTAAGCCGGCCCACCATGGCAAGGCAGACTCTTAGGGCGGGTTGGGGGAAGGGAGTGAGAGAGGTTTAGGAGATGGCATTTTTGAAGAGGGATAATGGGGATAGGTGGCCATCATGGGTATCACTCTTACACCCTCAAGTGTAATGTCTGGAAACACGACGACCACCTGATAAATAATTGGGATCCAGTTGGTCCCCTTTAGGCCTGATTCAACATTGGGATCACAAAAGGCAAATCACAATTGCCTATGGAGTGTGATTGCATTCTTACCAAGCAATTGTGGCTCCATGTTGCAGTGATTGCGTTTTTCGAGTCTCATTCCAGAGAATGAGAATGGCATTCTAACTGCAACCGAAATGTTGCACACAGTGCACCTCTGCGATATAAGCACACCGCAGGCACGGCAAGCATTTACCACAGTGCTTTGCTGAATACAGGCTATCAGCAAAGATCAGAAATGCTCCCCACCAAAAGCACAACAAGTGTGAACTGGCCCTTGAGAGAATTTGATTGGTGATTACAAATTGTTGCAACCTGCAGTGTAGAACTCAGGGGCATATTTAAAATGATTTAAATATACCGTCAAGTTCTAGTTATGGCCTCCTTCTCCCCACAGCCATACCAATCCTCTCCAAAAAGTTACAAAGCATAGAAGCTCAAACAAAACAAAAAAGATGCAGGCCGACAATCGTCATTTTGGAAAATACCATTTGCACTAGCAAAAACCCAGCAATGCAAATTACATGTTCATCGCTGTGCTGTTGCTATTGGCACAATACAATTTTTGAATCGTAACATGCCTAATACAAAATGGCCCTAATTAGTTGATCTCCCTCTAAGATGGTTTATTATATTCTTTTTTGGCAGAGTACTTTGGCTAATCCAATTGGCTAAAAGTAAATCACATTTTGGCCAATAGGATTCCAAGCCGGCCCACCATGGCAAGGTAGACTCTTAGGGCGGGTTGGGGGAAGGGAGTGAGAGAGGTTTAGGGGATTGCAGTTTTGAAGAGGGATAATGGGGATAGGGGGCCATCATGGGTATCACTCTTACACCCTCAAGTGTAATGTCTGGAAACATGACGACCACCTGATAAATAATTGGGATCCAGTTGGTCCCCCTTAGGCCTGGTTCAACATTGGGATCGCAAAAGGCAAATCACAATTGCCTGTGGAGTGTGATTACATTTTTACCAAGCAATTCTGGCTCCATGTTGCAGTGATTGCGTTTTTCGAATCTCATTTCAGAGAATGAGAATGGCATTCTAACTGCCACCGAAATGTTGCACACAGTGCACCTCTGCGATATAAGCACACCGCAGGCACTGCAAGCATTTATCATAGTGCTTTGCTGAATACCGGCTATCAGCAAAGAGCAGAAATGCTCCCCACCAAAAGCACAACAAGTGTGAACTGGCCCTTGAGAGAATTTGATTGGTGATTACAAATTGTTGCAACCTGCAGTGTAGAACTCAGGGGCATATTTAAAATGATTTAAATATACCGCCAAGTTCTAGTTATGGCCTCCTCCTCCCCACAGCCATACCAATCCTCTCTAAAAAGTTACAAAGCATAGAAGCGCAAAACAAAAAAGATGCAGGCCGACAATCGTAATTCTGGAAAATACCAATTGCACTAGCAAAAACCCAGCAATGCAAATTACATGTTCATCGCTGCTCTGTTGCTATTGGCACAATGGGCACGATACAATTTTTGAATCGTAACATGCCTAATACAAAAGGGCCCTAATTAGTTGATCTCCCTCTAAGATGGTTTAATATATTCTTTTTTGGCAGAGTACTTTGGCTAATCCAATTGGCTAAAAGTAAATCACATTTTGGCCAATAGGATTGTAAGCTGGCCCACCATGGCAAGGTAGACTCTTAGGGCGAGTTGGGGAAAGGGAGTGAGAGAGGTCTAGGGGATGGCAGTTTTGAAGAGGGATAATGGGGATAGGTGGCCATCATGGGTATCACTCTTACACCCTCAAGTGTAATGTCTGGAAACATGACGACCACCTGATAAATAATTGGGATCCAGTTGGTCCCCCTTAGGCCTGGTTCAACATTGGGATCGCAAAAGGCAAATCACAATCGCCTATGGAGTGTGATTGCATTTTTACCAAGCAATTGTGGCTCCATGTTGCAGTGATTGCGTTTTTCGAGTCTCATTCCAGAGAATGAGAATGGCATACTAACTATCACCAACATGTTGCATGCAGTGCACCTTTGCGACATATGCACACCGCAGGCACTACAAGGATTTACCACAGTGCTTTGCTGAATACCGGCTATCAGCAAAGAGCATAAACGCTCCCCACCAAAAGCACAACAAGTGTGAACTGGCCCTTGAGAGAATTTGATTGGTGATTACAAATTGTTGCAACCTGCAGTGTAGAACTCAGGGGCATATTTAAAATGATTTAAATATACCGCCAAGTTCTAGTTATGGCCTCCTCCTCCCCACAGCCATACCAATCCACTCCAAAAAGTAACAAAGCATAGAAGCGCAAACAAAACAAAAAAGATGCAGGCCGACAATCGTAATTCTGGAAAATACCAATTGCACTAGCAAAAACCCAGCAATGCAAATTACATGTTCATCGCTGTGCTGTTGCTATTGGCACAATGGGCACGATACAATTTTTGAATCGTAACATGCCTAATACAAAAGGGCCCTAATTAGTTGATCTCCCTCTAAGATGGTTTAATATATTCTTTTTTGGCAGAGTACTTTGGCTAATCCAATTGGCTACAAGTAAATCACATTTTGGCCAATAGGATTGTAAGCTGGCCCACCATGGCAAGGTAGACTCTTAGGGCGAGTTGGGGAAAGGGAGTGAGAGAGGTCTAGGGGATGGCAGTTTTGAAGAGGGATAATGGGGATAGGTGGCCATCATGGGTATCACTCTTACACCCTCAAGTGTAATGTCTGGAAACATGACGACCACCTGATAAATAATTGGGATCCAGTTGGTCCCCCTTAGGCCTGGTTCAACATTGGGATCGCAAAAGGCAAATCACAATCGCCTATGGAGTGTGATTGCATTTTTACCAAGCAATTGTGGCTCCATGTTGCAGTGATTGCGTTTTTCGAGTCTCATTCCAGAGAATGAGAATGGCATACTAACTATCACCAACATGTTGCATGCAGTGCACCTTTGCGACATATGCACACCGCAGGCACTACAAGGATTTACCACAGTGCTTTGCTGAATACCGGCTATCAGCAAAGAGCATAAACGCTCCCCACCAAAAGCACAACAAGTGTGAACTGGCCCTTGAGAGAATTTGATTGGTGATTACAAATTGTTGCAACCTGCAGTGTAGAAATCAGGGGCATATTTAAAATGATTTAAATATACCGCCAAGTTCTAGTTATGGCCTCCTCCGCCCCACAGCCATACCAATCCTCTCCAAAAAGTTACAAAGCATAGAAGCGCAAACAAAACAAAAAAGATGCAGGCCGACAATCGTAATTCTGGAAAATACCAATTGCACTAGCAAAAACCCAGCAATGCAAATTACATGTTCATCGCTGTGCTGTTGCTATTGGCACAATGGGCACAATACAATTTTTGAATCGTAACATGCCTAATACAAAAGGGCCCTAATTAGTTGATCTCCCTCTAAGATGGTTTATTATATTCTTTTTTGGCAGAGTACTTTGGCTAATCCAATTGGCTAAAAGTAAATCACGTTTTGGCCAATAGGATTGTAAGCCGGCCCACCATGGCAAGGTAGACTCTTAGGGTGGGTTGGGGGAAGGGAGTGAGAGAGGTCTAGGGGATGGCAGTTTTGAAGCGGGATAATGGGGATAGGTGGCCATCATGGGTATCACTCTTACACCCTCAAGTGTAATGTCTGGAAACATGACGACCACCTGATAAATAATTGGGATCCAGTTGGTCACCCTTAGGCCTGGTTCAACATTGGGATCGCAAAAGGCAAATCACAATCGCCTATGGAGTGTGATTGCATTTTTACAAAGCAATTGTGGCTCCATGTTGCAGTGATTGCGTTTTTCGAGTCTCATTCCAGAGAATGAGAATGGCATACTAACTATCACCAACATGTTGCATGCAGTGCACCTTTGCGACATATGCACACCGCAGGCACTACAAGGATTTACCACAGTGCTTTGCTGAATACCGGCTATCAGCAAAGAGCAGAAACGCTCCCCACCAAAAGCACAACAAGTGTGAACTGGCCCTTGAGAGAATTTGATTGGTGATTACAAATTGTTGCAACCTGCAGTGTAGAACTCGGGGGCATATTTAAAATGATTTAAATATACCGCCAAGTTCTAGTTATGGCCTCCTCCTCCCCACAGCCATGCCAATCCTCTCCAAAAAGTTACAAAGCATAGAAGCGCAAACAAAACAAAAAAGATGCAGGCCGACAATCGTAATTCTGGAAAATACCAATTGCACTAGCAAAAACCCAGCAATGCAAATTACATGTTCATCGCTGTGCTGTTGCTATTGGCACAATGGGCACAATACAATTTTTGAATCGTAACATGCCTAATACAAAAGGGCCCTAATTAGTTGATCTCCCTCTAAGATGGTTTAATATATTCTTTTTTGGCAGAGTACTTTGGCTAATCCAATTGGCTAAAAGTAAATCACATTTTGGCCAATAGGATTGTAAGCTGGCCCACCATGGCAAGGTAGACTCTTAGGGCGAGTTGGGGAAAGGGAGTGAGAGAGGTCTAGGGGATGGCAGTTTTGAAGAGGGATAATGGGGATAGGTGGCCATCATGGGTATCACTCTTACACCCTCAAGTGTAATGTCTGGAAACATGACGACCACCTGATAAATAATTGGGATCCAGTTGGTCCCCCTTAGGCCTGGTTCAACATTGGGATCGCAAAAGGCAAATCACAATCGCCTATGGAGTGTGATTGCATTTTTACCAAGCAATTGTGGCTCCATGTTGCAGTGATTGCGTTTTTCGAGTCTCATTCCAGAGAATGAGAATGGCATACTAACTATCACCAACATGTTGCATGCAGTGCACCTTTGCGACATATGCACACCGCAGGCACTACAAGGATTTACCACAGTGCTTTGCTGAATACCGGCTATCAGCAAAGAGCAGAAATGCTCCCCACCAAAAGCACAACAAGTGTGAACTGGCCCTTGAGAGAATTTGATTGGTGATTACAAATTGTTGCAACCTGCAGTGTAGAACTCAGGGGCATATTTAAAATGATTTAAATATACCGCCAAGTTCTGGTTATGGCCTCCTCCTCCCCACAGCCATACCAATCCTCTCCAAAAAGTTACAAAGCATAGAAGCGCAAACAAAACAAAAAAGATGCAGGCCGACAATCGTAATTCTGGAAAATACCAACTGCACTAGCAAAAACCCAGCAATCCAAATTACATGTTCATCGCCGTGCTGTTGCTATTGGCAGAATGGGCACGATACAATCTTTGAATCGTAACATGCCTAATACAAAAGGGCCCTAATTAGTTGATCTCTCTCTAAGATGGTTTATTATATTCTTTTTTGGCAGAGTACATTGGCTAATCCAATTGGCTAAAAGTAAATCACGTTTTGGCCAATAGGATTGTAAGCCGGCCCACCATGGCAAGGTAGACTCTTAGGGAGGGTTGGGGGAAGGGAGTGAGAGAGGTCTAGGGGATGGCAGTTTGGAAGAGGGATAATGGGGATAGGTGGCCATCATAGGTATCACTCTTACACCCTCAAGTGTAACGTCTGGAAACACGACGACCAACTGATAAATAATTGGGATCCAGTTGGTCCCCCTTAGGCCTGGTTCGACATTGGGATTGCAAAAGGCAAATCACAATCGCCTATGGAGTGTGATTGCATTTTTACCAAGCAATTGTCGCTCCATGTTGCAGTGATTGCATTTTTCGAGTCTCATTCCAGAGAATGAGAATGGCATATTAACTACCACCAACATGTTGCATGCAGTGCACCTTTGCGACATATGCACACTGCAGGCACTGCAAGGATTTACCACAGTGCTTTGCTGAACACTGGCTATCAGCAAAGAGCAGAAACGTTTCCCACCAAAAGCACAGCAAGTGTGAACTGGCCCTTGAGAGAATTTGATTGGTGATTACAAATTGTTGCAACCTGCAGTGTAGAACTCAGGGGCATATTTAAAATGATTTAAATATACCGCCAAGTTCTAGTTATGGCCTCCTCCTCCCCACAGCCATACCAATCCTCTCCAAAAAGTTACAAAGCATAGAAGCGCAAACAAAACAAAAAAGATGCAGGCCGACAATCGTAATTCTGGAAAATACCAATTGCACTAGCAAAAACCCAGCAATGCAAATTACATGTTCATCGCTGTGTTGTTGCTATTGGCACAATACAATTTTTGAATCGTAACATGCCTAATACAAAAGGGCCCTAATTAGTTGATCTCCCTCTAAGATGGTTTATTATATTCTTTTTTGGCAGAGTACTTTGGATAATCCAATTGGCTAAAAGTAAATCACATTTTGGCCAATAGGATTGTAAGCCGGCCCACCATGGCAAGGTAGACTCTTAGGGCGGGTTGGGGAAAGGGAGTGAGAGAGGTCTAGGGGATGGCAGTTTTGAAGAGGGATAATGGGGATAGGTGGCCATCATGGGTATCACTCTTACACCCTCAAGTGTAATGTCTGGAAACATGACAACCACCTGATAAATAATTGGGATCCAGTTGGTCCCTCTTAGGCCTGGTTCAACATTGGGATCGCAAAAGGCAAATCACAATTGCCTATGGCGTGTGATTGCATTTTTACCAAGCAATTGTGGCTCCATGTTGCAGTGATTACGTTTTTCGAGTCTCATTCCAGAGAATGAGAATGGCATACTAACTATCACCAACATGTTGCATGCAGTGCACCTTTGCGACATATGCACACCGCAGACACTGCAAGGATTTACCACAGTGCTTTGCTGAATACCGGCTATCAGCAAAGAGCAGAAACGCTCCCCACCAAAAGCACAACAAGTGTGAACTGGCCCTTGAGAGAATTTGATTGGTGATTACAAATTGTTGCAACCTGCAGTGTAGAACTCAGGGGCATATTTAAAATGATTTAAATATACCGCCAAGTTCTAGTTATGGCCTCCTCCTCCCCACAGCCATACCAATCCTCTCCAAAAAGTAACAAAGCATAGAAGCGCAAACAAAACAAAAAAGATGCAGGCCGACAATCGTAATTCAGCAAAATACCAATTGCACTAGCAAAAACCCAGCAATGCAATTTACATGTTTATTGCCGTGCTGTTGCTATTGGCAATATGGGCACTATACAATTTTTGAATCGTAACATGCCTAATACAAAAGGGCCCTAATTAGTTGATCTCCCTCTAAGATGGTTTATTATATTCTTTTTTGGCAGAGTACTTTGGCTAATCCAATTGGCTAAAAGTAAATCACATTTTGGCCAATAGGATTGTAAGCCGGCCCACCATGGCAAGGCAGACTCTTAGGGCGGGTTGGGGGAAGGGAGTGAGAGAGGTTTAGGAGATGGCATTTTTGAAGAGGGATAATGGGGATAGGTGGCCATCATGGGTATCACTCTTACACCCTCAAGTGTAATGTCTGGAAACACGACGACCACCTGATAAATAATTGGGATCCAGTTGGTCCCCTTTAGGCCTGATTCAACATTGGGATCACAAAAGGCAAATCACAATTGCCTATGGAGTGTGATTGCATTCTTACCAAGCAATTGTGGCTCCATGTTGCAGTGATTGCGTTTTTCGAGTCTCATTCCAGAGAATGAGAATGGCATTCTAACTGCAACCGAAATGTTGCACACAGTGCACCTCTGCGATATAAGCACACCGCAGGCACGGCAAGCATTTACCACAGTGCTTTGCTGAATACAGGCTATCAGCAAAGATCAGAAATGCTCCCCACCAAAAGCACAACAAGTGTGAACTGGCCCTTGAGAGAATTTGATTGGTGATTACAAATTGTTGCAACCTGCAGTGTAGAACTCAGGGGCATATTTAAAATGATTTAAATATACCGTCAAGTTCTAGTTATGGCCTCCTCCTCCCCACAGCCATACCAATCCTCTCCAAAAAGTTACAAAGCATAGAAGCTCAAACAAAACAAAAAAGATGCAGGCCGACAATCGTCATTCTGGAAAATACCATTTGCACTAGCAAAAACCCAGCAATGCAAATTACATGTTCATCGCTGTGCTGTTGCTATTGGCACAATACAATTTTTGAATCGTAACATGCCTAATACAAAATGGCCCTAATTAGTTGATCTCCCTCTAAGATGGTTTATTATATTCTTTTTTGGCAGAGTACTTTGGCTAATCCAATTGGCTAAAAGTAAATCACATTTTGGCCAATAGGATTCCAAGCCGGCCCACCATGGCAAGGTAGACTCTTAGGGCGGGTTGGGGGAAGGGAGTGAGAGAGGTTTAGGGGATTGCAGTTTTGAAGAGGGATAATGGGGATAGGGGGCCATCATGGGTATCACTCTTACACCCTCAAGTGTAATGTCTGGAAACATGACGACCACCTGATAAATAATTGGGATCCAGTTGGTCCCCCTTAGGCCTGGTTCAACATTGGGATCGCAAAAGGCAAATCACAATTGCCTGTGGAGTGTGATTACATTTTTACCAAGCAATTCTGGCTCCATGTTGCAGTGATTGCGTTTTTCGAATCTCATTTCAGAGAATGAGAATGGCATTCTAACTGCCACCGAAATGTTGCACACAGTGCACCTCTGCGATATAAGCACACCGCAGGCACTGCAAGCATTTATCATAGTGCTTTGCTGAATACCGGCTATCAGCAAAGAGCAGAAATGCTCCCCACCAAAAGCACAACAAGTGTGAACTGGCCCTTGAGAGAATTTGATTGGTGATTACAAATTGTTGCAACCTGCAGTGTAGAACTCAGGGGCATATTTAAAATGATTTAAATATACCGCCAAGTTCTAGTTATGGCCTCCTCCTCCCCACAGCCATACCAATCCACTCCAAAAAGTAACAAAGCATAGAAGCGCAAACAAAACAAAAAAGATGCAGGCCGACAATCGTAATTCTGGAAAATACCAATTGCACTAGCAAAAACCCAGCAATGCAAATTACATGTTCATCGCTGTGCTGTTGCTATTGGCACAATGGGCACGATACAATTTTTGAATCGTAACATGCCTAATACAAAAGGGCCCTAATTAGTTGATCTCCCTCTAAGATGGTTTAATATATTCTTTTTTGGCAGAGTACTTTGGCTAATCCAATTGGCTAAAAGTAAATCACATTTTGGCCAATAGGATTGTAAGCTGGCCCACCATGGCAAGGTAGACTCTTAGGGCGAGTTGGGGAAAGGGAGTAAGAGAGGTCTAGGGGATGGCAGTTTTGAAGAGGGATAATGGGGATAGGTGGCCATCATGGGTATCACTCTTACACCCTCAAGTGTAATGTCTGGAAACATGACGACCACCTGATAAATAATTGGGATCCAGTTGGTCCCCCTTAGGCCTGGTTCAACATTGGGATCGCAAAAGGCAAATCACAATCGCCTATGGAGTGTGATTGCATTTTTACCAAGCAATTGTGGCTCCATGTTGCAGTGATTGCGTTTTTCGAGTCTCATTCCAGAGAATGAGAATGGCATACTAACTATCACCAACATGTTGCATGCAGTGCACCTTTGCGACATATGCACACCGCAGGCACTACAAGGATTTACCACAGTGCTTTGCTGAATACCGGCTATCAGCAAAGAGCATAAACGCTCCCCACCAAAAGCACAACAAGTGTGAACTGGCCCTTGAGAGAATTTGATTGGTGATTACAAATTGTTGCAACCTGCAGTGTAGAACTCAGGGGCATATTTAAAATGATTTAAATATACCGCCAAGTTCTAGTTATGGCCTCCTCCTCCCCACAGCCATACCAATCCACTCCAAAAAGTAACAAAGCATAGAAGCGCAAACAAAACAAAAAAGATGCAGGCCGACAATCGTAATTCTGGAAAATACCAATTGCACTAGCAAAAACCCAGCAATGCAAATTACATGTTCATCGCTGTGCTGTTGCTATTGGCACAATGGGCACGATACAATTTTTGAATCGTAACATGCCTAATACAAAAGGGCCCTAATTAGTTGATCTCCCTCTAAGATGGTTTAATATATTCTTTTTTGGCAGAGTACTTTGGCTAATCCAATTGGCTAAAAGTAAATCACATTTTGGCCAATAGGATTGTAAGCTGGCCCACCATGGCAAGGTAGACTCTTAGGGCGAGTTGGGGAAAGGGAGTGAGAGAGGTCTAGGGGATGGCAGTTTTGAAGAGGGATAATGGGGATAGGTGGCCATCATGGGTATCACTCTTACACCCTCAAGTGTAATGTCTGGAAACATGACGACCACCTGATAAATAATTGGGATCCAGTTGGTCCCCCTTAGGCCTGGTTCAACATTGGGATCGCAAAAGGCAAATCACAATCGCCTATGGAGTGTGATTGCATTTTTACCAAGCAATTGTGGCTCCATGTTGCAGTGATTGCGTTTTTCGAGTCTCATTCCAGAGAATGAGAATGGCATACTAACTATCACCAACATGTTGCATGCAGTGCACCTTTGCGACATATGCACACCGCAGGCACTACAAGGATTTACCACAGTGCTTTGCTGAATACCGGCTATCAGCAAAGAGCATAAACGCTCCCCACCAAAAGCACAACAAGTGTGAACTGGCCCTTGAGAGAATTTGATTGGTGATTACAAATTGTTGCAACCTGCAGTGTAGAACTCAGGGGCATATTTAAAATGATTTAAATATACCGTCAAGTTCTAGTTATGGCCTCCTCCTCCCCACAGCCATACCAATCCTCTCCAAAAAGTTACAAAGCATAGAAGCTCAAACAAAACAAAAAAGATGCAGGCCGACAATCGTCATTCTGGAAAATACCATTTGCACTAGCAAAAACCCAGCAATGCAAATTACATGTTCATCGCTGTGCTGTTGCTATTGGCACAATACAATTTTTGAATCGTAACATGCCTAATACAAAATGGCCCTAATTAGTTGATCTCCCTCTAAGATGGTTTATTATATTCTTTTTTGGCAGAGTACTTTGGCTAATCCAATTGGCTAAAAGTAAATCACATTTTGGCCAATAGGATTCCAAGCCGGCCCACCATGGCAAGGTAGACTCTTAGGGCGGGTTGGGGGAAGGGAGTGAGAGAGGTTTAGGGGATTGCAGTTTTGAAGAGGGATAATGGGGATAGGGGGCCATCATGGGTATCACTCTTACACCCTCAAGTGTAATGTCTGGAAACATGACGACCACCTGATAAATAATTGGGATCCAGTTGGTCCCCCTTAGGCCTGGTTCAACATTGGGATCGCAAAAGGCAAATCACAATTGCCTGTGGAGTGTGATTACATTTTTACCAAGCAATTCTGGCTCCATGTTGCAGTGATTGCGTTTTTCGAATCTCATTTCAGAGAATGAGAATGGCATTCTAACTGCCACCGAAATGTTGCACACAGTGCACCTCTGCGATATAAGCACACCGCAGGCACTGCAAGCATTTATCATAGTGCTTTGCTGAATACCGGCTATCAGCAAAGAGCAGAAATGCTCCCCACCAAAAGCACAACAAGTGTGAACTGGCCCTTGAGAGAATTTGATTGGTGATTACAAATTGTTGCAACCTGCAGTGTAGAACTCAGGGGCATATTTAAAATCATTTAAATATACCGCCAAGTTCTAGTTATGGCCTCCTCCTCCCCACAGCCATACCAATCCACTCCAAAAAGTAACAAAGCATAGAAGCGCAAACAAAACAAAAAAGATGCAGGCCGACAATCGTAATTCTGGAAAATACCAATTGCACTAGCAAAAACCCAGCAATGCAAATTACATGTTCATCGCTGTGCTGTTGCTATTGGCACAATGGGCACGATACAATTTTTGAATCGTAACATGCCTAATACAAAAGGGCCCTAATTAGTTGATCTCCCTCTAAGATGGTTTAATATATTCTTTTTTGGCAGAGTACTTTGGCTAATCCAATTGGCTAAAAGTAAATCACATTTTGGCCAATAGGATTGTAAGCTGGCCCACCATGGCAAGGTAGACTCTTAGGGCGAGTTGGGGAAAGGGAGTAAGAGAGGTCTAGGGGATGGCAGTTTTGAAGAGGGATAATGGGGATAGGTGGCCATCATGGGTATCACTCTTACACCCTCAAGTGTAATGTCTGGAAACATGACGACCACCTGATAAATAATTGGGATCCAGTTGGTCCCCCTTAGGCCTGGTTCAACATTGGGATCGCAAAAGGCAAATCACAATCGCCTATGGAGTGTGATTGCATTTTTACCAAGCAATTGTGGCTCCATGTTGCAGTGATTGCGTTTTTCGAGTCTCATTCCAGAGAATGAGAATGGCATACTAACTATCACCAACATGTTGCATGCAGTGCACCTTTGCGACATATGCACACCGCAGGCACTACAAGGATTTACCACAGTGCTTTGCTGAATACCGGCTATCAGCAAAGAGCATAAACGCTCCCCACCAAAAGCACAACAAGTGTGAACTGGCCCTTGAGAGAATTTGATTGGTGATTACAAATTGTTGCAACCTGCAGTGTAGAACTCAGGGGCATATTTAAAATGATTTAAATATACCGCCAAGTTCTAGTTATGGCCTCCTCCTCCCCACAGCCATACCAATCCACTCCAAAAAGTAACAAAGCATAGAAGCGCAAACAAAACAAAAAAGATGCAGGCCGACAATCGTAATTCTGGAAAATACCAATTGCACTAGCAAAAACCCAGCAATGCAAATTACATGTTCATCGCTGTGCTGTTGCTATTGGCACAATGGGCACGATACAATTTTTGAATCGTAACATGCCTAATACAAAAGGGCCCTAATTAGTTGATCTCCCTCTAAGATGGTTTAATATATTCTTTTTTGGCAGAGTACTTTGGCTAATCCAATTGGCTAAAAGTAAATCACATTTTGGCCAATAGGATTGTAAGCTGGCCCACCATGGCAAGGTAGACTCTTAGGGCGAGTTGGGGAAAGGGAGTGAGAGAGGTCTAGGGGATGGCAGTTTTGAAGAGGGATAATGGGGATAGGTGGCCATCATGGGTATCACTCTTACACCCTCAAGTGTAATGTCTGGAAACATGACGACCACCTGATAAATAATTGGGATCCAGTTGGTCCCCCTTAGGCCTGGTTCAACATTGGGATCGCAAAAGGCAAATCACAATCGCCTATGGAGTGTGATTGCATTTTTACCAAGCAATTGTGGCTCCATGTTGCAGTGATTGCGTTTTTCGAGTCTCATTCCAGAGAATGAGAATGGCATACTAACTATCACCAACATGTTGCATGCAGTGTACCTTTGGGACATATGCACACCGCAGGCACTACAAGGATTTACCACAGTGCTTTGCTGAATACCGGCTATCAGCAAAGAGCATAAACGCTCCCCACCAAAAGCACAACAAGTGTGAACTGGCCCTTGAGAGAATTTGATTGGTGATTACAAATTGTTGCAACCTGCAGTGTAGAACTCAGGGGCATATTTAAAATGATTTAAATATACCGTCAAGTTCTAGTTATGGCCTCCTCCTCCCCACAGCCATACCAATCCTCTCCAAAAAGTTACAAAGCATAGAAGCTCAAACAAAACAAAAAAGATGCAGGCCGACAATCGTCATTCTGGAAAATACCATTTGCACTAGCAAAAACCCAGCAATGCAAATTACATGTTCATCGCTGTGCTGTTGCTATTGGCACAATACAATTTTTGAATCGTAACATGCCTAATACAAAATGGCCCTAATTAGTTGATCTCCCTCTAAGATGGTTTATTATATTCTTTTTTGGCAGAGTACTTTGGCTAATCCAATTGGCTAAAAGTAAATCACATTTTGGCCAATAGGATTCCAAGCCGGCCCACCATGGCAAGGTAGACTCTTAGGACGGGTTGGGGGAAGGGAGTGAGAGAGGTTTAGGGGATTGCAGTTTTGAAGAGGGATAATGGGGATAGGGGGCCATCATGGGTATCACTCTTACACCCTCAAGTGTAATGTCTGGAAACATGACGACCACCTGATAAATAATTGGGATCCAGTTGGTCCCCCTTAGGCCTGGTTCAACATTGGGATCGCAAAAGGCAAATCACAATTGCCTGTGGAGTGTGATTACATTTTTACCAAGCAATTCTGGCTCCATGTTGCAGTGATTGCGTTTTTCGAATCTCATTTCAGAGAATGAGAATGGCATTCTAACTGCCACCGAAATGTTGCACACAGTGCACCTCTGCGATATAAGCACACCGCAGGCACTGCAAGCATTTATCATAGTGCTTTGCTGAATACCGGCTATCAGCAAAGAGCAGAAATGCTCCCCACCAAAAGCACAACAAGTGTGAACTGGCCCTTGAGAGAATTTGATTGGTGATTACAAATTGTTGCAACCTGCAGTGTAGAACTCAGGGGCATATTTAAAATCATTTAAATATACCGCCAAGTTCTAGTTATGGCCTCCTCCTCCCCACAGCCATACCAATCCACTCCAAAAAGTAACAAAGCATAGAAGCGCAAACAAAACAAAAAAGATGCAGGCCGACAATCGTAATTCTGGAAAATACCAATTGCACTAGCAAAAACCCAGCAATGCAAATTACATGTTCATCGCTGTGCTGTTGCTATTGGCACAATGGGCACGATACAATTTTTGAATCGTAACATGCCTAATACAAAAGGGCCCTAATTAGTTGATCTCCCTCTAAGATGGTTTAATATATTCTTTTTTGGCAGAGTACTTTGGCTAATCCAATTGGCTAAAAGTAAATCACGTTTTGGCCAATAGGATTGTAAGCCGGCCCACCATGGCAAGGTAGACTCTTAGGGCGGGTTGGGGGAAGGGAGTGAGAGAGGTCTAGGGGATGGCAGTTTTGAAGCGGGATAATGGGGATAGGTGTCCATCATGGGTATCACTCTTACACCCTCAAGTGTAATGTCTGGAAACATGACGACCACCTGATAAATAATTGGGATCCAGTTGGTCCCCCTTAGGCCTGGTTCAACATTGGGATCGCAAAAGGCAAATCACAATCGCCTATGGAGTGTGATTGCATTTTTACAAAGCAATTGTGGCTCCATGTTGCAGTGATTGCGTTTTTCGAGTCTCATTCCAGAGAATGAGAATGGCATACTAACTATCACCAACATGTTGCATGCAGTGCACCTTTGCGACATATGCACACCGCAGGCACTACAAGGATTTACCACAGTGCTTTGCTGAATACCGGCTATCAGCAAAGAGCAGAAACGCTCCCCACCAAAAGCACAACAAGTGTGAACTGGCCCTTGAGAGAATTTGATTGGTGATTACAAATTGTTGCAACCTGCAGTGTAGAACTCAGGGGCATATTTAAAATGATTTAAATATACCGCCAAGTTCTAGTTATGGCCTCCTCCTCCCCACAGCCATGCCAATCCTCTCCAAAAAGTTACAAAGCATAGAAGCGCAAACAAAACAAAAAAGATGCAGGCCGACAATCGTAATTCTGGAAAATACCAATTGCACTAGCAAAAACCCAGCAATGCAAATTACATGTTCATCGCTGTGCTGTTGCTATTGGCACAATGGGCACAATACAATTTTTGAATCGTAACATGCCTAATACAAAATGGCACTAATTAGTTGATCTCCCTCTAAGATGGTTTATTATATTCTTTTTTGGCAGAGTACTTTGGCTAATCCAATTGGCTAAAAGTAAATCACACTTTGGCCAATAGGATTGTAAGCCGGCCCACCATGGCAAGGTAGACTCTTAGGGCGGGTTGGGGGAAGGGAGTGAGAGAGGTCTAGGGGATGGCAGTTTTGAAGCGGGATAATGGAGATAGGTGGCCATCATGGGTATCACTCCTACACCCTCAAGTGTAATGTCTGGAAACATGACGACCACCTGATAAATAATTGGGATCCAGTTGGTCCCCCTTAGGCCTGGTTCAACATTGGGATCGCAAAAGGCAAATCACAATCGCCTGTGGAGTGTAATTGCATTTTTACCAAGCAATTCTGGCTCCATGTTGCAGTGATTGCATTTTTCAAGTCTCATTCCAGAGAGTGAGAATGGCATACTAACTATCACCAACATGTTGCATGCAGTGCACCTTTGCGACATATGCACACCGCAGGCACTGCAAGAATTTACCACAGTGCTTTGCTGAATACCGGCTATCAGCAAAGAGCATAAACGCTCCCCACCAAAAGCACAACAAGTGTGAACTGGCCCTTGAGAGAATTTGATTGGTGATTACAAATTGTTGCAACCTGCAGTGTAGAACTCAGGGGCATATTTAAAATGCTTTAAATATGCCGCCAAGTTCTAGTTATGGCCTCCTCCTCCCCACAGCCATACCAATCCTCTCCAAAAAGTTACAAAGCATAGAAGCGCAAACAAAACAAAAAAGATGCAGGCCGACAATCGTAATTCTGGAAAATACCAATTGCACTAGCAAAAACCCAGCAATGCAAATTACATGTTCATCGCTGTGCTGTTGCTATTGGCACAATACAATTTTTGAATCGTAACATGCCTAATACAAAGGGGCCCTAATTAGTTGATCTCCCTCTAAGATGGTTTATTATATTCTTTTTTGGCAGAGTACTTTGGCTAATCCAATTGGCTAAAAGTAAATCACATTTTGGCCAAGAGGATTGTAAGCCGGCCCACCATGGCAAGGTAGACTCTTAGGGCGGGTTGGGGGAAGGGAGTGAGAGAGGTCTAGGGGATTGCAGTTTTGAAGAGGGATAATGGGGATAGGTGGCCATCATGGGTATCACTCCTACACCTTCAAGTGTAATGTCTGGAAACATGACGACCACCTGATAAATAATTGGGATCCAGTTGGTCCCCCTTAGGCCTGGTTCAACATTGGGATCGCAAAAGGCAAATCACAATCGCCTATGGAGTGTGATTGCATTTTTACCAAGCAATTCTGGCTCCATGTTGCAGTGATTGCGTTTTTCGAGTCTCATTCCAGAGAATGAGAATGGCATACTAACTACCACCAACATGTTGCATGCAGTGCACCTTTGCGACATATGCACACCGCAGGCACTGCAAGGATTTACCACAGTGCTTTGCTGAATACCGGCTATCAGCAAAGAGCAGAAACGCTCCCCACCAAAAGCACAACAAGTGTGAACTGGCCCTTGAGAGAATTTGATTGGTGATTACAAATTGTTGCAACCTGCAGTGTAGAACTCAGGGGCATATTTAAAATGATTTAAATATATCGCCAAGTTCTAGTTATGGCCTCCTCCTCCCCACAGCCATACCAATCCTCTCCAAAAAGTTACAAAGCATAGAAGCGCAAACAAAACAAAAAAGATGAGGGCCGACAATCGTAATTCTGGAAAATACCAATTGCACTAGCAGAAACCCAGCAATGCAATTTACATGTTTATTGCCGTGCTGTTGCTATTGGCAATAGGGGCACTATACAATTTTTGAATCGTAACATGCCTAATACAAAAGGGCCCTAATTAGTTGATCTCCCTCTAAGATGGTTTATTATATTCTTTTTTGGCAGAGTACTTTGGCTAATCCAATTGGCTAAAAGTAAATCACATTTTGGCCAATAGGATTGTAAGCCGGCCCACCATGGCAAGGTAGACTCTTAGGGCGGGTTGGGGGAAAGGAGTGAGAGAGGTCTAGGGGATGGCAGTTTTGAAGAGGGATAATGGGGATAGGTGGCCATCATGGGTATTACTCTTACACCCTCAAGTGTAATGTCTGGAAACACGACGACCACCTGATAAATAATTGGGATCCAGCTGGTCCCCCTTAGGCCTGGTTCAACATTGGGATCGCAAAAGGCAAATCACAATCGCCTATGGAGTGTGATTGCATTTTTACCAAGCAATTGTGGCTCCATGTTGCAGTGATTGCGTTTTTCGAGTCTCATTCCAGAGAATGAGAATGGCATACTAACTACCACCAACATGTTGCATGCAGTGCACCTTTGCGACATATGCACACCGCAGGCACTGCAAGGATTTACCACAGTGCTTTGCTGAATACCGGCTATCAGCAAAGAGCAGATACGCTCCCCACCAAAAGCACAACAATTGTGAACTGGCCCTTGAGAGAATTTGATTGGTGATTACAAATTGTTGCAACCTGCAGTGTAGAACTCAGGGGCATATTTAAAATGATTTAAATATACCGCCAAGTTCTAGTTATGGCCTCCTCCTCCTCCCCACAGCCATGCCAATCCTCTCCAAAAAGTTACAAAGCATAGAAGCGCAAACAAAACAAAAAAAATGCAGGCCGACAATCGTAATTCTGGAAAATACCAATTGCACTAGCAAAAACCCAGCAATGCAAATTACATGTTCATCGCTGTGCTGTTGCTATTGGCACAATGGGCACAATACAATTTTTGAATCGTAACATGCCTAATACAAAAGGGCCCTAATTAGTTGATCTCCCTCTAAGATGGTTTATTATATTCTTTTTTTGGCAGAGTACTTTGGCTAATCCAATTGGCTAAAAGTAAATCACGTTTTGGCCAATAGGATTGTAAGCCGGCCCACCATGTCAAGGTAGACTCTTAGGGCGGGTTGGGGGAAGGGAGTGAGAGAGGTCTAAGGGATGGAAGTTTTGAAGAGGGATAATGGGGATAGGTGGCCATCATGGGTATCACTCTTACACCTTCAAGTGTAATGTCTGGAAACATGACGACCCCCTGATAAATAATTGGGATCCAGTTGGTCCCCCTTAGGCCTGGTTCAACATTAGGATCGCAAAAGGCAAATCACAATCGCCTATGGAGTGTGATTGTATTTTTACCAAGCAATTGTGGCTCCATGTTGCAGTGATTGCGTTTTTCGAGTCTCATTCCAGAGAATGAGAATGGCATACTAACTACCACCAACATGTTGCATGCAGTGCACCTTTGCGACATATGCACACCGCAGGCACTACAAGGATTTACCACAGTGCTTTGCTGAATACCGGCTATCAGCAAAGAGCAGAAACGCTCCCCACCAAAAGCACAACAAGTGTGAACTGGCCCTTGAGAGAATTTGATTGGTGATTACAAATTGTTGCAACCTGCAGTGTAGAACTCAGGGGCATATTTAAAATGATTTAAATATACCGCCAAGTTCTAGTTATGGCCTCCTCCGCCCCACAGCCATACCAATCCTCTCCAAAAAGTTACAAAGCATAGAAGCGCAAACAAAACAAAAAAGATGCAGGCCGACAATCGTAATTCTGTAAAATACCAATTGCACTAGCAAAAACCCAGCAATGCAAATTACATGTTCATCGCTGTGCTGTTGCTATTGGCACAATGGGCACGATACAATTTTTGAATCGTAACATGCCTAATACAAAAGGGCCCTAATTAGTTGATCTCCCTCTAAGATGGTTTATTATATTCTTTTTTGGCAGAGTACTTTGGCTAATCCAATTGGCTAAAAGTAAATCACATTTTGGCCAAATAGGATTGTAAGCCGGCCCACCATGGCAAGGTAGACTCTTAGGGCGGGTTGGGGAAAGGGAGTGAGAGAGGTCTAGGGGATGGCAGTTTTGAAGAGGGATAATGGGGATAGGTGGCCATCATGGGTATCACTCTTACACCCTCAAGTGTAATGTCTGGAAACATGACGACCACCTGATAAATAATTGGGATCCAGTTGGTCCCCCTTAGGCCTGGTTCAACATTGGGATCGCAAAAGGCAAATCACAATCGCCTATGGTGTGTGATTGCATTTTTACCAAGCAATTGTGGCGCCATGTTGCATTGATTGCGTTTTTCGAGTCTCATTCCAGAGAATGAGAATGGCATACTAACTATCACCAACATGTTGCATGCAGTGCACCTTTGCGACATATGCACACCGCAGGCACTGCAAGAATTTACCACAGTGCTTTGCTGAATACTGGCTATCAGCAAAGAGCATAAACGCTCCCCACCAAAAGCACAACGAGTGTGAACTGGCCCTTGAGAGAATTTGATTGGTGATTACAAATTGTTGCAACCTGCAGTGTAGAACTCAGGGGCATATTTAAAATGCTTTAAATATGCCGCCAAGTTCTAGTTATGGCCTCCTCCTCCCCACAGCCATACCAATCCTCTCCAAAAAGTTACAAAGCATAGAAGCGCAAACAAAACAAAAAAGATGCAGGCCGACAATCGTAATTCTGGAAAATACCAATTGCACTAGCAAAAACCCAGCAATGCAAATTACATGTTCATCGCTGTGCTGTTGCTATTGGCACAATACAATTTTTGAATCGTAACATGCCTAATACAAAGGGGCCCTAATTAGTTGATCTCCCTCTAAGATGGTTTATTATATTCTTTTTTGGCAGAGTACTTTGGCTAATCCAATTGGCTAAAAGTAAATCACATTTTGGCCAATAGGATTGTAAGCCGGCCCACCATGGCAAGGTAGACTCTTAGGGCGGGTTAGGGGAAGGGAGTGAGAGAGGTCTAGGGGATTGCAGTTTTGAAGAGGGATAATGGGGATAGGTGGCCATCATGGGTATCACTCCTACACCTTCAAGTGTAATGTCTGGAAACATGACGACCACCTGATAAATAATTGGGATCCAGTTGGTCCCCCTTAGGCCTGGTTCAACATTGGGATCGCAAAAGGCAAATCACAATCGCCTATGGAGTGTGATTGCATTTTTACCAAGCAATTCTGGCTCCATGTTGCAGTGATTGCGTTTTTCGAGTCTCATTCCAGAGAATGAGAATGGCATACTAACTACCACCAACATGTTGCATGCAGTGCACCTTTGCGACATATGAACACCGCAGGCACTGCAAGGATTTACCACAGTGCTTTGCTGAATACCGGCTATCAGCAAAGAGCAGAAACGCTCCCCACCAAAAGCACAACAAGTGTGAACTGGCCCTTGAGAGAATTTGATTGGTGATTACAAATTGTTGCAACCTGCAGTGTAGAACTCAGGGGCATATTTAAAATGATTTAAATATACCGCCAAGTTCTAGTTATGGCCTCCTCCTCCCCACAGCCATACCAATCCTCTCCAAAAAGTTACAAAGCATAGAAGCGCAAACAAAACAAAAAAGATGAGGGCCGACAATCGTAATTCTGGAAAATACCAATTGCACTAGCAAAAACCCAGCAATGCAAATTACATGTTCATCGCTGTGCTGTTGCTATTGGCACAATGGGCACAATACAATTTTTGAATCGTAACATGCCTAATACAAAAGGGCCCTAATTAGTTGATCTCCCTCTAAGATGGTTTATTATATTCTTTTTTGGCAGAGTACTTTGGCTAATCCAATTGGCTAAAAGTAAATCACATTTTGGACAATAGGATTGTAAGCCGGCCCACCATGGCAAGGTAGACTCTTAGGGCGGGTTGGGGGAAGGGAGTGAGAGAGGTCTAGGGGATGGCAGTTTTGAAGCGGGATAATGGGGATAGGTGGCCATCATGGGTATCACTCTTACACCCTCAAGTGTAATGTCTGGAAACATGACGACCACCTGATAAATAATTGGGATCCAGTTGGTCCCCCTTAGGCCTGGTTCAACATTGGGATCGCAAAAGGCAAATCACAATCGCCTATGGAGTGTGATTGCATTTTTACAAAGCAATTGTAGCTCCATGTTGCAGTGATTGCGTTTTTCGAGTCTCATTCCAGAGAATGAGAATGGCATACTAACTATCACCAACATGTTGCATGCAGTGCACCTTGGCGACATATGCACACCGCAGGGACTACAAGGATTTACCTCAGTGCTTTGCTGAATACCGGCTATCGGCAAAGAGCAGAAACGCTCCCCACCAAAAGCACAACAAGTGTGAACTGGCCCTTGAGAGAATTTGATTGGTGATTACAAATTGTTGCAACCTGCAGTGTAGAACTCAGGGGCATATTTAAAATGATTTAAATATGCCGCCAAGTTCTAGTTATGGCCTCCTCCTCCTCCCCACAGCCATGCCAATCCTCTCCAAAAAGTTACAAAGCATAGAAGCGCAAACAAAACAAAAAAAATGCAGGCCGACAATCGTAATTCTGGAAAATACCAATTGCACTAGCAAAAACCCAGCAATGCAAATTACATGTTCATCGCTGTGCTGTTGCTATTGGCACAATACAATTTTTGAATCGTAACATGCCTAATACAAAGGGGCCCTAATTAGTTGATCTCCCTCTAAGATGGTTTATTATATTCTTTTTTGGCAGAGTACTTTGGCTAATACAATTGGCTAAAAGTAAATCACATTTTGGCCAATAGGATTGTAAGCCGGCCCACCATGGCAAGGTAGACTCTTAGGGCGGGTTGGGGGAAGGGAGTGAGAGAAGTCTAGGGGATTGCAGTTTTGAAGCGGGATAATGGGGATAGGGGGCCATCATGGGTATCACTCTTACACCCTCAAGTGTAATGTCTGGAAACATGACGACCACCTGATAAATAGGTGGGATCCAGTTGGTCCCCCTTAGGCCTGGTTCAACATTGGGATCGCAAAAGGCAAATCACAATCGCCTGTGGAGTGTAATTGTATTTTTACCAAGCAATTCTGGCTCCATGTTGCAGTGATTGCATTTTTCGAGTCTCATTCCAGAGAATGAGAATGGCATACTAACTATCACCAACATGTTGCATGCAGTGCACCTTTGCGACATATGCACACCGCAGGCACTGCAAGAATTTACCACAGTGCTTTGCTGAATACCGGCTATCAGCAAAGAGCAGAAACGCTCCCCACCAAAAGCACAACAAGTGTGAACTGGCCCTTGAGAGAATTTGATTGGTGATTACAAATTGTTGCAACCTGCAGTGTAGAACTCAGGGGCATATTTAAAATGATTTAAATATACCGCCAAGTTCTAGTTATGGCCTCCTCCGCCCCACAGCCATACCAATCCTCTCCAAAAAGTTACAAAGCATAGAAGCGCAAACAAAACAAAAAAGATGCAGGCCGACAATCGTAATTCTGTAAAATACCAATTGCACTAGCAAAAACCCAGCAATGCAAATTACATGTTCATCGCTGTGCTGTTGCTATTGGCACAATGGGCACGATACAATTTTTGAATCGTAACATGCCTAATACAAAAGGGCCCTAATTAGTTGATCTCCCTCTAAGATGGTTTATTATATTCTTTTTTGGCAGAGTACTTTGGCTAATCCAATTGGCTAAAAGTAAATCACATTTTGGCCAAATAGGATTGTAAGCCGGCCCACCATGGCAAGGTAGACTCTTAGGGCGGGTTGGGGGAAGGGAGTGAGAGAGGTCTAGGGGATGGCAGTTTTGAAGAGGGATAATGGGGATAGGTGGCCATCATGGGTATCACTCTTACACCTTCAAGTGTAATGTCTGGAAACATGACGACCACCTGATAAATAATTGGGATCCAGTTGGTCCCCCTTAGGCCTGGTTCAACATTGGGATCGCAAAAGGCAAATCACAATCGCCTATGGAGTGTGATTGCATTTTTACCAAGCAATTGTGGCTCCATGTTGCAGTGATTGCGTTTTTCGAGTCTCATTCCAGAGAATGAGAATGGCATACTAACTATCACCAACATGTTGCATGCAGTGCACCTTTGCGACATATGCACACCGCAGGCACTACAAGGATTTACCACAGTGCTTTGCTGAATACTGGCTATCAGCAAAGAGCAGAAACGCTCCCCACCAAAAGCACAACAAGTGTGAACTGGCCCTTGAGAGAATTTGATTGGTGATTACAAATTGTTGCAACCTGCAGTGTAGAACTCAGGGGCATATTTAAAATGATTTAAATATACCGCCAAGTTCTAATTATGGCCTCCTCCTCCCCACAGCCATACCAATCCTCTCCAAAAAGTTACAAAGCATAGAAGCGCAAACAAAACAAAAAAGATGCAGGCCGACAATCGTAATTCTGGAAAATACCAATTGCACTAGCAGAAACCCAGCAATGCAATTTACATGTTTATTGCCGTGCTGTTGCTATTGGCAATAGGGGCACTATACAATTTTTGAATCGTAACATGCCTAATACAAAAGGGCCCTAATTAGTTGATCTCCCTCTAAGATGTTTTATTATATTCTTTTTTGGCAGAGTACTTTGGCTAATCCAATTGGCTAAAAGTAAATCACATTTTGGCCAATAGGATTGTAAGCCGGCCCACCATGGCAAGGTAGACTCTTAGGGCGGGTTGGGGGAAAGGAGTGAGAGAGGTCTAGGGGATGGCAGTTTTGAAGAGGGATAATGGGGATAGGTGGCCATCATGGGTATTACTCTTACACCCTCAAGTGTAATGTCTGGAAACACGACGACCACCTGATAAATAATTGGGATCCAGTTGGTCCCCCTTAGGCCTGATTCAACATTGGGATCGCAAAAGGCAAATCACAATCGCCTATGGAGTGTGATTGCATTCTTACCAAGCAATTGTGGCTCCATGTTGCAGTGATTGCGTTTTTCGAGTCTCATTCCAGAGAATGAGAATGGCATTTTAACTGCCACCGAAATGTTGCACACAGTGCACCTCTGCGATATAAGCACACCGCAGGCACTGCAAGCATTTACCACAGTGCTTTGCTGAATACCGGCTATCAGCAAAGAGCAGAAACGCTCCCCACCAAAAGCACAACAAGTGTGAACTGGCCCTTGAGAGAATTTGATTGGTGATTACAAATTGTTGCAACCTGCAGTGTAGAACTCAGGGGCATATTTAAAATGATTTAAATATACCGCCAAGTTCTAGTTATGGCCTCCTCCGCCCCACAGCCATACCAATCCTCTCCAAAAAGTTACAAAGCATAGAAGCGCAAACAAAACAAAAAAGATGCAGGCCGACAATCGTAATTCTGTAAAATACCAATTGCACTAGCAAAAACCCAGCAATGCAAATTACATGTTCATCGCTGTGCTGTTGCTATTGGCACAATGGGCACGATACAATTTTTGAATCGTAACATGCCTAATACAAAAGGGCCCTAATTAGTTGATCTCCCTCTAAGATGGTTTATTATATTCTTTTTTGGCAGAGTACTTTGGCTAATCCAATTGGCTAAAAGTAAATCACATTTTGGCCAAAAAGGATTGTAAGCCGGCCCACCATGGCAAGGTAGACTCTTAGGGCGGGTTGGGGAAAGGGAGTGAGAGAGGTCTAGGGGATGGCAGTTTTGAAGAGGGATAATGGGGATAGGTGGCCATCATGGGTATCACTCTTACACCCTCAAGTGTAATGTCTGGAAACATGACGACCACCTGATAAATAATTGGGATCCAGTTGGTCCCCCTTAGGCCTGGTTCAACATTGGGATCGCAAAAGGCAAATCACAATCGCCTATGGTGTGTGATTGCATTTTTACCAAGCAATTGTGGCGCCATGTTGCATTGATTGCGTTTTTCGAGTCTCATTCCAGAGAATGAGAATGGCATACTAACTATCACCAACATGTTGCATGCAGTGCACCTTTGCGACATATGCACACCGCAGGCACTGCAAGGATTTACCACAGTGCTTTGCTGAATACCGGCTATCAGCAAAGAGCAGAAACGCTCCCCACCAAAAGCACAACAAGTGTGAACTGGCCCTTGAGAGAATTTGATTGGTGATTACAAATTGTTGCAACCTGCAGTGTAGAACTCAGGGGCATATTTAAAATGCTTTAAATATGCCGCCAAGTTCTAGTTATGGCCTCCTCCTCCCCACAGCCATACCAATCCTCTCCAAAAAGTTACAAAGCATAGAAGCGCAAACAAAACAAAAAAGATGCAGGCCGACAATCGTAATTCTGTAAAATACCAATTGCACTAGCAAAAACCCAGCAATGCAAATTACATGTTCATCGCTGTGCTGTTGCTATTGGCACAATGGGCACGATACAATTTTTAAATCGTAACATGCCTAATACAAAAGGGCCCTAATTAGTTGATCTCCCTCTAAGATGGTTTATTATATTCTTTTTTGGCAGAGTACTTTGGCTAATCCAATTGGCTAAAAGTAAATCACATTTTGGCCAAATAGGATTGTAAGCCGGCCCACCATGGCAAGGTAGACTCTTAGGGCGGGTTGGGGAAAGGGAGTGAGAGAGGTCTAGGGGATGGCAGTTTTGAAGAGGGATAATGGGGATAGGTGGCCATCATGGGTATCACTCTTACACCCTCAAGTGTAATGTCTGGAAACATGACGACCACCTGATAAATAATTGGGATCCAGTTGGTCCCCCTTAGGCCTGGTTCAACATTGGGATCGCAAAAGGCAAATCACAATCGCCTATGGTGTGTGATTGCATTTTTACCAAGCAATTGTGGCGCCATGTTGCATTGATTGCGTTTTTCGAGTCTCATTCCAGAGAATGAGAATGGCATACTAACTATCACCAACATGTTGCATGCAGTGCACCTTTGCGACATATGCACACCGCAGGCACTGCAAGGATTTACCACAGTGCTTTGCTGAATACCGGCTATCAGCAAAGAGCAGAAACGCTCCCCACCAAAAGCACAACAAGTGTGAACTGGCCCTTGAGAGAATTTGATTGGTGATTACAAATTGTTGCAACCTGCAGTGTAGAACTCAGGGGCATATTTAAAATGCTTTAAATATGCCGCCAAGTTCTAGTTATGGCCTCCTCCTCCCCACAGCCATACCAATCCTCTCCAAAAAGTTACAAAGCATAGAAGCGCAAACAAAACAAAAAAGATGCAGGCCGACAATCGTAATTCTGGAAAATACCAATTGCACTAGCAAAAACCCAGCAATGCAAATTACATGTTCATCGCTGTGCTGTTGCTATTGGCACAATACAATTTTTGAATCGTAACATGCCTAATACAAAGGGGCCCTAATTAGTTGATCTCCCTCTAAGATGGTTTATTATATTCTTTTTTGGCAGAGTACTTTGGCTAATCCAATTGGCTAAAAGTAAATCACATTTTGGCCAATAGGATTGTAAGCCGGCCCACCATGGCAAGGTAGACTCTTAGGGCGGGTTGGGGGAAGGGAGTGAGAGAAGTCTAGGGGATTGCAGTTTTGAAGCGGGATAATGGGGATAGGGGGCCATCATGGGTATCACTCTTACACCCTCAAGTGTAATGTCTGGAAACATGACGACCACCTGATAAATAGGTGGGATCCAGTTGGTCCCCCTTAGGTCTGGTTCAACATTGGGATCGCAAAAGGCAAATCACAATCGCCTGTGGAGTGTAATTGTATTTTTACCAAGCAATTCTGGCTCCATGTTGCAGTGATTGCATTTTTCGAGTCTCATTCCAGAGAATGAGAATGGCATACTAACTATCACCAACATGTTGCATGCAGTGCACCTTTGCGACATATGCACACCGCAGGCACTGCAAGAATTTACCACAGTGCTTTGCTGAATACCGGCTATCAGCAAAGAGCAGAAACGCTCCCCACCAAAAGCACAACAAGTGTGAACTGGCCCTTGAGAGAATTTGATTGGTGATTACAAATTGTTGCAACCTGCAGTGTAGAACTCGGGCATATTTAAAATGCTTTAAATATGCCGCCAAGTTCTAGTTATGGCCTCCTACTCCCCACAGCCATACCAATCCTCTCCAAAAAGTTACAAAGCATAGAAGCGCAAACAAAACAAAAAGATGCAGGCCGACAATCGTAATTCTGTAAAATACCAATTGCACTAGCAAAAACCCAGCAATGCAAATTACATGTTCATCGCTGTGCTGTTGCTATTGGCACAATGGGCACGATACAATTTTTGAATCGTAACATGCCTAATACAAAAGGGCCCTAATTAGTTGATCTCCCTCTAAGATGGTTTATTATATTCTTTTTTGGCAGAGTACTTTGGCTAATCCAATTGGCTAAAAGTAAATCACATTTTGGCCAAATAGGATTGTAAGCCGGCCCACCATGGCAAGGTAGACTCTTAGGGCGGGTTGGGGAAAGGGAGTGAGAGAGGTCTAGGGGATGGCAGTTTTGAAGAGGGATAATGGGGATAGGTGGCCATCATGGGTATCACTCTTACACCCTCAAGTGTAATGTCTGGAAACATGACGACCACCTGATAAATAATTGGGATCCAGTTGGTCCTACTTAGGCCTGGTTCAACATTGGGATCGCAAAAGGCAAATCACAATCGCCTATGGTGTGTGATTGCATTTTTACCAAGCAATTGTGGCGCCATGTTGCATTGATTGCGTTTTTCGAGTCTCATTCCAGAGAATGAGAATGGCATACTAACTATCACCAACATGTTGCATGCAGTGCACCTTTGCGACATATGCACACCGCAGGCACTGCAAGGATTTACCACAGTGCTTTGTTGAATACCGGCTATCAGCAAAGAGCAGAAACGCTCCCCACCAAAAGCACAACAAGTGTGAACTGGCCCATGAGAGAATTTGATTGGTGATTACAAATTGTTGCAACCTGCAGTGTAGAACTCAGGGGCATATTTAATATGCTTTAAATATGCCGCCAAGTTCTAGTTATGGCCTCCTCCTCCCCACAGCCATACCAATCCTCTCCAAAAAGTTACAAAGCATAGAAGTGCAAACAAAACAAAAAAGATGCAGGCCGACAATCGTAATTCTGGAAAATACCAATTGCACTAGCAAAAACCCAGCAATGCAAATTACATGTTCATCGCTGTGCTGTTGCTATTGGCACAATACAATTTTTGAATCGTAACATGCCTAATACAAAGGGGCCCTAATTAGTTGATCTCCCTCTAAGATGGTTTATTATATTCTTTTTTGGCAGAGTACTTTGGCTAATACAATTGGCTAAAAGTAAATCACATTTTGGCCAATAGGATTGTAAGCCGGCCCACCATGGCAAGGTAGACTCTTAGGGCGGGTTGGGGGAAGGGAGTGAGAGAAGTCTAGGGGATTGCAGTTTTGAAGCGGGATAATGGGGATAGGGGGCCATCATGGGTATCACTCTTACACCCTCAAGTGTAATGTCTGGAAACATGACGACCACCTGATAAATAGGTGGGATCCAGTTGGTCCCCCTTAGGTCTGGTTCAACATTGGGATCGCAAAAGGCAAATCACAATCGCCTGTGGAGTGTAATTGTATTTTTACCAAGCAATTCTGGCTCCATGTTGCAGTGATTGCATTTTTCGAGTCTCATTCCAGAGAATGAGAATGGCATACTAACTATCACCAACATGTTGCATGCAGTGCACCTTTGCGACATATGCACACCGCAGGCACTGCAAGAATTTACCACAGTGCTTTGCTGAATACCGGCTATCAGCAAAGAGCAGAAACGCTCCCCACCAAAAGCACAACAAGTGTGAACTGGCCCTTGAGAGAATTTGATTGGTGATTACAAATTGTTGCAACCTGCAGTGTAGAACTCAGGGGCATATTTAAAATGCTTTAAATATGCCGCCAAGTTCTAGTTATGGCCTCCTCCTCCCCACAGCCATACCAATCCTCTCCAAAAAGTTACAAAGCATAGAAGCGCAAACAAAACAAAAAAGATGCAGGCTGACAATCGTAATTCTGGAAAATACCAATTGCACTAGCAAAAACCCAGCAATGCAAATTACATGTTCATCGCTGTGCTGTTGCTATTGGCACAATACAATTTTTGAATCGTAACATGCCTAATACAAAGGGGCCCTAATTAGTTGATCTCCCTCTAAGATGGTTTATTATATTCTTTTTTGGCAGAGTACTTTGGCTAATACAATTGGCTAAAAGTAAATCACATTTTGGCCAATAGGATTGTAAGCCGGCCCACCATGGCAAGGTAGACTCTTAGGGCGGGTTGGGGGAAGGGAGTGAGAGAAGTCTAGGCGATTGCAGTTTTGAAGCGGGATAATGGGGATAGGGGGCCATCATGGGTATCACTCTTACACCCTCAAGTGTAATGTCTGGAAACATGACGACCACCTGATAAATAGGTGGGATCCAGTTGGTCCCCTTAGGCCTGGTTCAACATTGGGATCGCAAAAGGCAAATCACAATCGCCTGTGGAGTGTAATTGTATTTTTACCAAGCAATTCTGGCTCCATGTTGCAGTGATTGCATTTTTCGAGTCTCATTCCAGAGAATGAGAATGGCATACTAACTATCACCAACATGTTGCATGCAGTGCACCTTTGCAACATATGCACACCGCAGGCACTGCAAGAATTTACCACAGTGCTTTGCTGAATACCGGCTATCAGCAAAGAGCAGAAACGCTCCCCACCAAAAGCACAACAAGTGTGAACTGGCCCTTGAGAGAATTTGATTGGTGATTACAAATTGTTGCAACCTGCAGTGTAGAACTCAGGGGCATATTTAAAATGATTTAAATATACCGCCAAGTTCTAGTTATGGCCTCCTCCGCCCCACAGCCATACCAATCCTCTCCAAAAAGTTACAAAGCATAGAAGCGCAAACAAAACAAAAAAAGATGCAGGCCGACAATCGTAATTCTGTAAAATACCAATTGCACTAGCAAAAACCCAGCAATGCAAATGACATGTTCATCGCTGTGCTGTTGCTATTGGCACAATGGGCACGATACAATTTTTAAATCGTAACATGCCTAATACAAAAGGGCCCTAATTAGTTGATCTCCCTCTAAGATGGTTTATTATATTCTTTTTTGGCAGAGTACTTTGGCTAATCCAATTGGCTAAAAGTAAATCACATTTTGGCCAAATAGGATTGTAAGCCGGCCCACCATGGCAAGGTAGACTCTTAGGGCGGGTTGGGGAAAGGGAGTGAGAGAGGTCTAGGGGATGGCAGTTTTGAAGAGGGATAATGGGGATAGGTGGCCATCATGGGTATCACTCTTACACCCTCAAGTGTAATGTCTGGAAACATGATGACCACCTGATAAATAATTGGGATCCAGTTGGTCCCCCTTAGGCCTGGTTCAACATTGGGATCGCAAAAGGCAAATCACAATCGCCTATGGTGTGTGATTGCATTTTTACCAAGCAATTGTGGCGCCATGTTGCATTGATTGCGTTTTTCGAGTCTCATTCCAGAGAATGAGAATGGCATACTAACTATCACCAACATGTTGCATGCAGTGCACCTTTGCGACATATGCACACCGCAGGCACTGCAAGGATTTACCACAGTGCTTTGCTGAATACCGGCTATCAGCAAAGAGCAGAAACGCTCCCCACCAAAAGCACAACAAGTGTGAACTGGCCCTTGAGAGAATTTGATTGGTGATTACAAATTGTTGCAACCTGCAGTGTAGAACTCAGGGGCATATTTAATATGCTTTAAATATGCCGCCAAGTTCTAGTTATGGCCTCCTCCTCCCCACAGCCATACCAATCCTCTCCAAAAAGTTACAAAGCATAGAAGTGCAAACAAAACAAAAAAGATGCAGGCCGACAATCGTAATTCTGGAAAATACCAATTGCACTAGCAAAAACCCAGCAATGCAAATTACATGTTCATCGCTGTGCTGTTGCTATTGGCACAATACAATTTTTGAATCGTAACATGCCTAATACAAAGGGGCCCTAATTAGTTGATCTCCCTCTAAGATGGTTTATTATATTCTTTTTTGGCAGAGTACTTTGGCTAATACAATTGGCTAAAAGTAAATCACATTTTGGCCAATAGGATTGTAAGCCGGCCCACCATGGCAAGGTAGACTCTTAGGGCGGGTTGGGGGAAGGGAGTGAGAGAAGTCTAGGCGATTGCAGTTTTGAAGCGGGATAATGGGGATAGGGGGCCATCATGGGTATCACTCTTACACCCTCAAGTGTAATGTCTGGAAACATGACGACCACCTGATAAATAGGTGGGATCCAGTTGGTCCCGCTTAGGCCTGGTTCAACATTGGGATCGCAAAAGGCAGATCACAATCGCCTGTGGAGTGTAATTGTATTTTTACCAAGCAATTCTGGCTCCATGTTGCAGTGATTGCATTTTTCGAGTCTTATTCCAGAGAATGAGAATGGCATACTAACTATCACCAACATGTTGCATGCAGTGCACCTTTGCAACATATGCACACCGCAGGCACTGCAAGAATTTACCACAGTGCTTTGCTGAATACCGGCTATCAGCAAAGAGCAGAAACGCTCCCCACCAAAAGCACAACAAGTGTGAACTGGCCCTTGAGAGAATTTGATTGGTGATTACAAATTGTTGCAACCTGCAGTGTAGAACTCAGGGGCATATTTAAAATGATTTAAATATACCGCCAAGTTCTAGTTATGGCCTCCTCCGCCCCACAGCCATACCAATCCTCTCCAAAAAGTTACAAAGCATAGAAGCGCAAACAAAACAAAAAAAGATGCAGGCCGACAATCGTAATTCTGTAAAATACCAATTGCACTAGCAAAAACCCAGCAATGCAAATTACATGTTCATCGCTGTGCTGTTGCTATTGGCACAATGGGCACGATACAATTTTTAAATCGTAACATGCCTAATACAAAAGGGCCCTAATTAGTTGATCTCCCTCTAAGATGGTTTATTATATTCTTTTTTGGCAGAGTACTTTGGCTAATCCAATTGGCTAAAAGTAAATCACATTTTGGCCAAATAGGATTGTAAGCCGGCCCACCATGGCAAGGTAGACTCTTAGGGCGGGTTGGGGAAAGGGAGTGAGAGAGGTCTAGGGGATGGCAGTTTTGAAGAGGGATAATGGGGATAGGTGGCCATCATGGGTATCACTCTTACACCCTCAAGTGTAATGTCTGGAAACATGACGACCACCTGATAAATAATTGGGATCCAGTTGGTCCCCCTTAGGCCTGGTTCAACATTGGGATCGCAAAAGGCAAATCACAATCGCCTATGGTGTGTGATTGCATTTTTACCAAGCAATTGTGGCGCCATGTTGCATTGATTGCGTTTTTCGAGTCTCATTCCAGAGAATGAGAATGGCATACTAACTATCACCAACATGTTGCATGCAGTGCACCTTTGCGACATATGCACACCGCAGGCACTGCAAGGATTTACCACAGTGCTTTGCTGAATACCGGCTATCAGCAAAGAGCAGAAACGCTCCCCACCAAAAGCACAACAAGTGTGAACTGGCCCTTGAGAGAATTTGATTGGTGATTACAAATTGTTGCAACCTGCAGTGTAGAACTCAGGGGCATATTTAATATGCTTTAAATATGCCGCCAAGTTCTAGTTATGGCCTCCTCCTCCCCACAGCCATACCAATCCTCTCCAAAAAGTTACAAAGCATAGAAGTGCAAACAAAACAAAAAAGATGCAGGCCGACAATCGTAATTCTGGAAAATACCAATTGCACTAGCAAAAACCCAGCAATGCAAATTACATGTTCATCGCTGTGCTGTTGCTATTGGCACAATACAATTTTTGAATCGTAACATGCCTAATACAAAGGGGCCCTAATTAGTTGATCTCCCTCTAAGATGGTTTATTATATTCTTTTTTGGCAGAGTACTTTGGCTAATACAATTGGCTAAAAGTAAATCACATTTTGGCCAATAGGATTGTAAGCCGGCCCACCATGGCAAGGTAGACTCTTAGGGCGGGTTGGGGGAAGGGAGTGAGAGAAGTCTAGGCGATTGCAGTTTTGAAGCGGGATAATGGGGATAGGGGGCCATCATGGGTATCACTCTTACACCCTCAAGTGTAATGTCTGGAAACATGACGACCACCTGATAAATAGGTGGGATCCAGTTGGTCCCCCTTAGGCCTGGTTCAACATTGGGATCGCAAAAGGCAGATCACAATCGCCTGTGGATTGTAATTGTATTTTTACCAAGCAATTCTGGCTCCATGTTGCAGTGATTGCATTTTTCGAGTCTTATTCCAGAGAATGAGAATGGCATACTAACTATCACCAACATGTTGCATGCAGTGCACCTTTGCGACATATGCACACCGCAGGCACTGCAAGAATTTACCACAGTGCTTTGCTGAATACCGGCTATCAGCAAAGAGCAGAAACGCTCCCCACCAAAAGCACAACAAGTGTGAACTGGCCCTTGAGAGAATTTGATTGGTGATTACAAATTGTTGCAACCTGCAGTGTAGAACTCAGGGGCATATTTAAAATGATTTAAATATACCGCCAAGTTCTAGTTATGGCCTCCTCCGCCCCACAGCCATACCAATCCTCTCCAAAAAGTTACAAAGCATAGAAGCGCAAACAAAACAAAAAAGATGCAGGCCGACAATCGTAATTCTGTAAAATACCAATTGCACTAGCAAAAACCCAGCAATGCAAATTACATGTTCATCGCTGTGCTGTTGCTATTGGCACAATGGGCACGATACAATTTTTAAATCGTAACATGCCTAATACAAAAGGGCCCTAATTAGTTGATCTCCCTCTAAGATGGTTTATTATATTCTTTTTTGGCAGAGTACTTTGGCTAATCCAATTGGCTAAAAGTAAATCACATTTTGGCCAAATAGGATTGTAAGCCGGCCCACCATGGCAAGGTAGACTCTTAGGGCGGGTTGGGGAAAGGGAGTGAGAGAGGTCTAGGGGATGGCAGTTTTGAAGAGGGATAATGGGGATAGGTGGCCATCATGGGTATCACTCTTACACCCTCAAGTGTAATGTCTGGAAACATGACGACCACCTGATAAATAATTGGGATCCAGTTGGTCCCCCTTAGGCCTGGTTCAACATTGGGATCGCAAAAGGCAAATCACAATCGCCTATGGTGTGTGATTGCATTTTTACCAAGCAATTGTGGCGCCATGTTGCATTGATTGCGTTTTTCGAGTCTCATTCCAGAGAATGAGAATGGCATACTAACTATCACCAACATGTTGCATGCAGTGCACCTTTGCGACATATGCACACCGCAGGCACTGCAAGGATTTACCACAGTGCTTTGCTGAATACCGGCTATCAGCAAAGAGCAGAAACGCTCCCCACCAAAAGCACAACAAGTGTGAACTGGCCCTTGAGAGAATTTGATTGGTGATTACAAATTGTTGCAACCTGCAGTGTAGAACTCAGGGGCATATTTAATATGCTTTAAATATGCCGCCAAGTTCTAGTTATGGCCTCCTCCTCCCCACAGCCATACCAATCCTCTCCAAAAAGTTACAAAGCATAGAAGTGCAAACAAAACAAAAAAGATGCAGGCCGACAATCGTAATTCTGGAAAATACCAATTGCACTAGCAAAAACCCAGCAATGCAAATTACATGTTCACCGCTGTGCTGTTGCTATTGGCACAATACAATTTTTGAATCGTAACATGCCTAATACAAAGGGGCCCTAATTAGTTGATCTCCCTCTAAGATGGTTTATTATATTCTTTTTTGGCAGAGTACTTTGGCTAATACAATTGGCTAAAAGTAAATCACATTTTGGCCAATAGGATTGTAAGCCGGCCCACCATGGCAAAGTAGACTCTTAGGGCGGGTTGGGGGAAGGGAGTGAGAGAAGTCTAGGGGATTGCAGTTTTGAAGCGGGATAATGGGGATAGGGGGCCATCATGGGTATCACTCTTACACCCTCAATTGTAATGTCTGGAAACATGACGACCACCTGATAAATAGGTGGGATCCAGTTGGTCCCCCTTAGGTCTGGTTCAACATTGGGATCGCAAAAGGCAGATCACAATCGCCTGTGGAGTGTAATTGTATTTTTACCAAGCAATTCTGGCTCCATGTTGCAGTGATTGCATTTTTCGAGTCTTATTCCAGAGAATGAGAATGGCATACTAACTATCACCAACATGTTGCATGCAGTGCACCTTTGCGACATATGCACACCGCAGGCACTGCAAGAATTTACCACAGTGCTTTGCTGAATACCGGCTATCAGCAAAGAGCAGAAACGCTCCCCACCAAAAGCACAACAAGTGTGAACTGGCCCTTGAGAGAATTTGATTGGTGATTACAAATTGTTGCAACCTGCAGTGTAGAACTCAGGGGCATATTTAAAATGATTTAAATATACCGCCAAGTTCTAGTTATGGCCTCCTCCGCCCCACAGCCATACCAATCCTCTCCAAAAAATTACAAAGCATAGAAGCGCAAACAAAACAAAAAAGATGCAGGCCGACAATCGTAATTCTGTAAAATACCAATTGCACTAGCAAAAACCCAGCAATGCAAATTACATGTTCATCGCTGTGCTGTTGCTATTGGCACAATCGGCACGATACAATTTTTAAATCGTAACATGCCTAATACAAAAGGGCCCTAATTAGTTGATCTCCCTCTAAGATGGTTTATTATATTCTTTTTTGGCAGAGTACTTTGGCTAATCCAATTGGCTAAAAGTAAATCACATTTTGGCCAAATAGGATTGTAAGCCGGCCCACCATGGCAAGGTAGACTCTTAGGGCGGGTTGGGGAAAGGGAGTGAGAGAGGTCTAGGGGATGGCAGTTTTGAAGAGGGATAATGGGGATAGGTGGCCATCATGGGTATCACTCTTACACCCTCAAGTGTAATGTCTGGAAACATGACGACCACCTGATAAATAATTGGGATCCAGTTGGTCCCCCTTAGGCCTGGTTCAACATTGGGATCGCAAAAGGCAAATCACAATCGCCTATGGTGTGTGATTGCATTTTTACCAAGCAATTGTGGCGCCATGTTGCATTGATTGCGTTTTTCGAGTCTCATTCCAGAGAATGAGAATGGCATACTAACTATCACCAACATGTTGCATGCAGTGCACCTTTGCGACATATGCACACCGCAGGCACTGCAAGGATTTACCACAGTGCTTTGCTGAATACCGGCTATCAGCAAAGAGCAGAAACGCTCCCCACCAAAAGCACAACAAGTGTGAACTGGCCCTTGAGAGAATTTGATTGGTGATTACAAATTGTTGCAACCTGCAGTGTAGAACTCAGGGGCATATTTAATATGCTTTAAATATGCCGCCAAGTTCTAGTTATGGCCTCCTCCTCCCCACAGCCATACCAATCCTCTCCAAAAAGTTACAAAGCATAGAAGTGCAAACAAAACAAAAAAGATGCAGGCCGACAATCGTAATTCTGGAAAATACCAATTGCACTAGCAAAAACCCAGCAATGCAAATTACATGTTCACCGCTGTGCTGTTGCTATTGGCACAATACAATTTTTGAATCGTAACATGCCTAATACAAAGGGGCCCTAATTAGTTGATCTCCCTCTAAGATGGTTTATTATATTCTTTTTTGGCAGAGTACTTTGGCTAATACAATTGGCTAAAAGTAAATCACATTTTGGCCAATAGGATTGTAAGCCGGCCCACCATGGCAAGGTAGACTCTTAGGGCGGGTTGGGGGAAGGGAGTGAGAGAAGTCTAGGGGATTGCAGTTTTAAAGCGGGATAATGGGGATAGGGGGCCATCATGGGTATCACTCTTACACCCTCAAGTGTAATGTCTGGAAACATGACGACCACCTGATAAATAGGTGGGATCCAGTTGGTCCCCCTTAGGTCTGGTTCAACATTGGGATCGCAAAAGGCAAATCACAATCGCCTGTGGAGTGTAATTGTATTTTTACCAAGCAATTCTGGCTCCATGTTGCAGTGATTGCATTTTTCGAGTCTCATTCCAGAGAATGAGAATGGCATACTAACTATCACCAACATGTTGCATGCAGTGCACCTTTGCGACATATACACACCGCAGGCACTGCAAGAATTTACCACAGTGCTTTGCTGAATACCGGCTATCAGCAAAGAGCAGAAACGCTCCCCACCAAAAGCACAACAAGTGTGAACTGGCCCACCGATTGTAAGCCGGCCCACCATGGCAAAGTAGACTCTTAGGGCGGGTTGGGGGAAGGGAGTGAGAGAAGTCTAGGGGATTGCAGTTTTGAAGCGGGATAATGGGGATAGGGGGCCATCATGGGTATCACTCTTACACCCTCAATTGTAATGTCTGGAAACATGACGACCACCTGATAAATAGGTGGGATCCAGTTGGTCCCCCTTAGGTCTGGTTCAACATTGGGATCGCAAAAGGCAGATCACAATCGCCTGTGGAGTGTAATTGTATTTTTACCAAGCAATTCTGGCTCCATGTTGCAGTGATTGCATTTTTCGAGTCTTATTCCAGAGAATGAGAATGGCATACTAACTATCACCAACATGTTGCATGCAGTGCACCTTTGCGACATATGCACACCGCAGGCACTGCAAGAATTTACCACAGTGCTTTGCTGAATACCGGCTATCAGCAAAGAGCAGAAACGCTCCCCACCAAAAGCACAACAAGTGTGAACTGGCCCTTGAGAGAATTTGATTGGTGATTACAAATTGTTGCAACCTGCAGTGTAGAACTCAGGGGCATATTTAAAATGATTTAAATATACCGCCAAGTTCTAGTTATGGCCTCCTCCGCCCCACAGCCATACCAATCCTCTCCAAAAAATTACAAAGCATAGAAGCGCAAACAAAACAAAAAAGATGCAGGCCGACAATCGTAATTCTGTAAAATACCAATTGCACTAGCAAAAACCCAGCAATGCAAATTACATGTTCATCGCTGTGCTGTTGCTATTGGCACAATCGGCACGATACAATTTTTAAATCGTAACATGCCTAATACAAAAGGGCCCTAATTAGTTGATCTCCCTCTAAGATGGTTTATTATATTCTTTTTTGGCAGAGTACTTTGGCTAATCCAATTGGCTAAAAGTAAATCACATTTTGGCCAAATAGGATTGTAAGCCGGCCCACCATGGCAAGGTAGACTCTTAGGGCGGGTTGGGGAAAGGGAGTGAGAGAGGTCTAGGGGATGGCAGTTTTGAAGAGGGATAATGGGGATAGGTGGCCATCATGGGTATCACTCTTACACCCTCAAGTGTAATGTCTGGAAACATGACGACCACCTGATAAATAATTGGGATCCAGTTGGTCCCCCTTAGGCCTGGTTCAACATTGGGATCGCAAAAGGCAAATCACAATCGCCTATGGTGTGTGATTGCATTTTTACCAAGCAATTGTGGCGCCATGTTGCATTGATTGCGTTTTTCGAGTCTCATTCCAGAGAATGAGAATGGCATACTAACTATCACCAACATGTTGCATGCAGTGCACCTTTGCGACATATGCACACCGCAGGCACTGCAAGGATTTACCACAGTGCTTTGCTGAATACCGGCTATCAGCAAAGAGCAGAAACGCTCCCCACCAAAAGCACAACAAGTGTGAACTGGCCCTTGAGAGAATTTGATTGGTGATTACAAATTGTTGCAACCTGCAGTGTAGAACTCAGGGGCATATTTAATATGCTTTAAATATGCCGCCAAGTTCTAGTTATGGCCTCCTCCTCCCCACAGCCATACCAATCCTCTCCAAAAAGTTACAAAGCATAGAAGTGCAAACAAAACAAAAAAGATGCAGGCCGACAATCGTAATTCTGGAAAATACCAATTGCACTAGCAAAAACCCAGCAATGCAAATTACATGTTCACCGCTGTGCTGTTGCTATTGGCACAATACAATTTTTGAATCGTAACATGCCTAATACAAAGGGGCCCTAATTAGTTGATCTCCCTCTAAGATGGTTTATTATATTCTTTTTTGGCAGAGTACTTTGGCTAATACAATTGGCTAAAAGTAAATCACATTTTGGCCAATAGGATTGTAAGCCGGCCCACCATGGCAAGGTAGACTCTTAGGGCGGGTTGGGGGAAGGGAGTGAGAGAAGTCTAGGGGATTGCAGTTTTAAAGCGGGATAATGGGGATAGGGGGCCATCATGGGTATCACTCTTACACCCTCAAGTGTAATGTCTGGAAACATGACGACCACCTGATAAATAGGTGGGATCCAGTTGGTCCCCCTTAGGTCTGGTTCAACATTGGGATCGCAAAAGGCAAATCACAATCGCCTGTGGAGTGTAATTGTATTTTTACCAAGCAATTCTGGCTCCATGTTGCAGTGATTGCATTTTTCGAGTCTCATTCCAGAGAATGAGAATGGCATACTAACTATCACCAACATGTTGCATGCAGTGCACCTTTGCGACATATACACACCGCAGGCACTGCAAGAATTTACCACAGTGCTTTGCTGAATACCGGCTATCAGCAAAGAGCAGAAACGCTCCCCACCAAAAGCACAACAAGTGTGAACTGGCCCTTGAGAGAATTTGATTGGTGATTACAAATTGTTGCAACCTGCAGTGTAGAACTCAGGGGCATATTTAAAATGCTTTAAATATGCCGCCAAGTTCTAGTTATGGCCTCCTACTCCCCACAGCCATACCAATCCTCTCCAAAAAGTTACAAAGCATAGAAGCGCAAACAAAACAAAAAAGATGCAGGCCGACAATCGTAATTCTGGAAAATACCAATTGCACTAGCAAAAACCCAGCAATGCAAATTACATGTTCATCGCTGTGCTGTTGCTATTGGCACAATACAATTTTTGAATCGTAACATGCCTAATACAAAGGGGCCCTAATTAGTTGATCTCCCTCTAAGATGGTTTATTATATTCTTTTTTGGCAGAGTACTTTGGCTAATACAATTGGCTAAAAGTAAATCACATTTTGGCCAATAGGATTGTAAGCCGGCCCACCATGGCAAGGTAGACTCTTAGGGCGGGTTGGGGGAAGGGAGTGAGAGAAGTCTAGGCGATTGCAGTTTTGAAGCGGGATAATGGGGATAGGGGGCCATCATGGGTATCACTCTTACACCCTCAAGTGTAATGTCTGGAAACATGAAGACCACCTGATAAGTAGGTGGGATCCAGTTGGTCCCCTTAGGCCTGGTTCAACATTGGGATCGCAAAAGGCAAATCACAATCGCCTGTGGAGTGTAATTGTATTTTTACCAAGCAATTCTGGCTCCATGTTGCAGTGATTGCATTTTTCGAGTCTCATTCCAGAGAATGAGAATGGCATACTAACTATCACCAACATGTTGCATGCAGTGCACCTTTGCGACATATGCACACCGCAGGCACTGCAAGGATTTACCACAGTGCTTTGCTGAATATCGGCTATCAGCAAAGAGCAGAAACGCTCCCCACCAAAAGCACAACAAGTGTGAACTGGCCCTTGAGAGAATTTGATTGGTGATTACAAATTGTTGCAACCTGCAGTGTAGAACTCAGGGGCATATTTAAAATGATTTAAATATACCGCCAAGTCCTAGTTATGGCCTCCTCCGCCCCACAGCCATACCAATCCTCTCCAAAAAGTTACAAAGCATAGAAGCGCAAACAAAACAAAAAAGATGCAGGCCGACAATCGTAATTCTGTAAAATACCAATTGCACTAGCAAAAACCCAGCAATGCAAATTACATGTTCATCGCTGTGCTGTTGCTATTGGCACAATGGGCACGATACAATTTTTAAATCGTAACATGCCTAATACAAAAGGGCCCTAATTAGTTGATCTCCCTCTAAGATGGTTTATTATATTCTTTTTTGGCAGAGTACTTTGGCTAATCCAATTGGCTAAAAGTAAATCACATTTTGGCCAAATAGGATTGTAAGCCGGCCCACCATGGCAAGGTAGACTCTTAGGGCGGGTTGGGGAAAGGGAGTGAGAGAGGTCTAGGGGATGGCAGTTTTGAAGAGGGATAATGGGGATAGGTGGCCATCATGGGTATCACTCTTACACCCTCAAGTGTAATGTCTGGAAACATGACGACCACCTGATAAATAATTGGGATCCAGTTGGTCCCCCTTAGGCCTGGTTCAACATTGGGATCGCAAAAGGCAAATCACAATCGCCTATGGTGTGTGATTGCATTTTTACCAAGCAATTGTGGCGCCATGTTGCATTGATTGCGTTTTTCGAGTCTCATTCCAGAGAATGAGAATGGCATACTAACTATCACCAACATGTTGCATGCAGTGCACCTTTGCGACATATGCACACCGCAGGCACTGCAAGGATTTACCACAGTGCTTTGCTGAATACCGGCTATCAGCAAAGAGCAGAAACGCTCCCCACCAAAAGCACAACAAGTGTGAACTGGCCCTTGAGAGAATTTGATTGGTGATTACAAATTGTTGCAACCTGCAGTGTAGAACTCAGGGGCATATTTAATATGCTTTAAATATGCCGCCAAGTTCTAGTTATGGCCTCCTCCTCCCCACAGCCATACCAATCCTCTCCAAAAAGTTACAAAGCATAGAAGTGCAAACAAAACAAAAAAGATGCAGGCCGACAATCGTAATTCTGGAAAATACCAATTGCACTAGCAAAAACCCAGCAATGCAAATTACATGTTCACCGCTGTGCTGTTGCTATTGGCACAATACAATTTTTGAATCGTAACATGCCTAATACAAAGGGGCCCTAATTAGTTGATCTCCCTCTAAGATGGTTTATTATATTCTTTTTTGGCAGAGTACTTTGGCTAATACAATTGGCTAAAAGTAAATCACATTTTGGCCAATAGGATTGTAAGCCGGCCCACCATGGCAAGGTAGACTCTTAGGGCGGGTTGGGGGAAGGGAGTGAGAGAAGTCTAGGGGATTGCAGTTTTGAAGCGGGATAATGGGGATAGGGGGCCATCATGGGTATCACTCTTACACCCTCAAGTGTAATGTCTGGAAACATGACGACCACCTGATAAATAGGTGGGATCCAGTTGGTCCCCCTTAGGTCTGGTTCAACATTGGGATCGCAAAAGGCAAATCACAATCGCCTGTGGAGTGTAATTGTATTTTTACCAAGCAATTCTGGCTCCATGTTGCAGTGATTGCATTTTTCGAGTCTCATTCCAGAGAATGAGAATGGCATACTAACTATCACCAACATGTTGCATGCAGTGCACCTTTGCGACATATACACACCGCAGGCACTGCAAGAATTTACCACAGTGCTTTGCTGAATACCGGCTATCAGCAAAGAGCAGAAACGCTCCCCACCAAAAGCACAACAAGTGTGAACTGGCCCTTGAGAGAATTTGATTGGTGATTACAAATTGTTGCAACCTGCAGTGTAGAACTCAGGGGCATATTTAAAATGCTTTAAATATGCCGCCAAGTTCTAGTTATGGCCTCCTCCTCCCCACAGCCATACCAATCCTCTCCAAAAAGTTACAAAGCATAGAAGCGCAAACAAAACAAAAAAGATGCAGGCCGACAATCGTAATTCTGGAAAATACCAATTGCACTAGCAAAAACCCAGCAATGCAAATTACATGTTCATCGCTGTGCTGTTGCTATTGGCACAATGGGCACAATACAATTTTTGAATCGTAACATGCCTAATACAAAAGGGCCCTAATTAGTTGATCTCCCTCTAAGATGGTTTATTATATTCTTTTTTTAGCAGAGTACTTTGGCTAATCCAATTGGCTAAAAGTAAATCACGTTTTGGCCAATAGGATTCTAAGCCGGCCCACCATGGCAAGGTAGACTCTTAGGGCGGGTTGGGGGAAGGGAGTGAGAGAGGTCTAGGGGATGGCAGTTTTGAAGCGGGATAATGGGGATAGGTGGCCATCATGGGTATCACTCTTACACCCTCAAGTGTAATGTCTGGAAACATGACGACCACCTGATAAATAATTGGGATCCAGTTGGTCCCCCTTAGGCCTGGTTCAACATTGGGATCGCAAAAGGCAAATCACAATCGCCTATGGAGTGTGATTGCATTTTTACAAAGCAATTGTGGCTCCATGTTGCAGTGATTGCGTTTTTCGAGTCTCATTCCAGAGAATGAGAATGGCATACTAACTATCACCAACATGTTGCATGCAGTGCACCTTTGCGACATATGCACACCGCAGGCACTACAAGGATTTACCACAGTGCTTTGCTGAATACCGGCTATCAGCAAAGAGCAGAAACGCTCCCCACCAAAAGCACAACAAGTGTGAACTGGCCCTTGAGAGAATTTGATTGGTGATTACAAATTGTTGCAACCTGCAGTGTAGAACTCAGGGGCATATTTAAAATGATTTAAATATACCGCCAAGTTCTAGTTATGGCCTCCTCCTCCCCACAGCCATACCAATCCTCTCCAAAAAGTTACAAAGCATAGAAGCGCAAACAAAACAAAAAAGATGCAGGCCGACAATCGTAATTCTGGAAAATACCAATTGCACTAGCAAAAACCCAGCAATGCAAATTACATGTTCATCGCTGTGCTGTTGCTATTGGCACAATACAATTTTTGAATCGTAACATGCCTAATACAAAAGGGCCCTAATTAGTTAATCTCCCTCTAAGATGGTTTATTATATTCTTTTTTGGCAGAGTACTTTGGCTTATCCAATTGGCTAAAAGTAAATCACATTTTGGCCAAATAGGATTGTAAGCCGGCCCACCATGGCAAGGTAGACTCTTAGGGCGGGTTGGGGAAAGGGAGTGAGAGAGGTCTAGGGGATGGCAGTTTTGAAGAGGGATAATGGGGATAGGTGGCCATCATGGGTATCACTCTTACACCCTCAAGTGTAATGTCTGGAAACATGACGACCACCTGATAAATAATTGGGATCCAGTTGGTCCCCCTTAGGCCTTGTTCAACATTGGGATCGCAAAAGGCAAATCACAATCGCCTATGGAGTGTGATTGCATTTTTACCAAGCAATTGTGGCTCCATGTTGCAGTGATTGCGTTTTTCGAGTCTCATTCCAGAGAATGACATACTAACTACCACCAACATGTTGCATGCAGTGCACCTTTGCGACATATGCACACCGCAGGCACTGCAAGGATTTACCACAGTGCTTTGCTGAATACCGGCTATTAGCAAAGAGCAGAAACGCTCCCCACCAAAAGCACAACAAGTGTGAACTGGCCCTTGAGAGAATTTGATTGGTGATTACAAATTGTTGCAACCTGCAGTGTAGAACTCAGGGGCATATTTAAAATGCTTTAAATATGCCGCCAAGTTCTAGTTATGGCCTCCTCCCCACAGCCATACCAATCCTCTCCAAAAAGTTACAAAGCATAGAAGCGCAAACAAAACAAAAAAGATGCAGGCCGACAATCGTAATTCTGGAAAATACCAATTGCACTAGCAAAAACCCAGCAATGCAAATTACATGTTCATCGCTGTGCTGTTGCTATTGGCACAATGGGCACAATACAATTTTTGAATCGTAACATGCCTAATACAAAAGGGCCCTAATTAGTTGATCTCCCTCTAAGATGGTTTATTATATTCTTTTTTGGCAGAGTACTTTGGCTAATCCAATTGGCTAAAAGTAAATCACGTTTTGGCCAATAGGATTCTAAGCCGGCCCACCATGGCAAGGTAGACTCTTAGGGCGGGTTGGGGGAAGGGAGTGAGAGAGGTCTAGGGGATGGCAGTTTTGAAGCGGGATAATTGGGATAGGTGGCCATCATGGGTATCACTCTTACACCCTCAAGTGTAATGTCTGGAAACATGACGACCACCTGATAAATAATTGGGATCCAGTTGGTCCCCCTTAGGCCTGGTTCAACATTGGGATCGCAAAAGGCAAATCACAATCGCCTATGGAGTGTGATTGCATTTTTACAAAGCAATTGTGGCTCCATGTTGCAGTGATTGCGTTTTTCGAGTCTCATTCCAGAGAATGAGAATGGCATACTAACTATCACCAACATGTTGCATGCAGTGCACCTTTGCGACATATGCACACCGCAGGCACTACAAGGATTTACCACAGTGCTTTGCTGAATACCGGCTATCAGCAAAGAGCAGAAACGCTCCCCACCAAAAGCACAACAAGTGTGAACTGGCCCTTGAGAGAATTTGATTGGTGATTACAAATTGTTGCAACCTGCAGTGTAGAACTCAGGGGCATATTTAAAATGCTTTAAATATGCCGCCAAGTTCTAGTTATGGCCTCCTACTCCCCACAGCCATACCAATCCTCTCCAAAAAGTTACAAAGCATAGAAGCGCAAACAAAACAAAAAAGATGCAGGCCGACAATCGTAATTCTGGAAAATACCAATTGCACTAGCAAAAACCCAGCAATGCAAATTACATGTTCATCGCTGTGCTGTTGCTATTGGCACAATACAATTTTTGAATCGTAACATGCCTAATACAAAGGGGCCCTAATTAGTTGATCTCCCTCTAAGATGGTTTATTATATTCTTTTTTGGCAGAGTACTTTGGCTAATACAATTGGCTAAAAGTAAATCACATTTTGGCCAAATAGGATTGTAAGCCGGCCCACCATGGCAAGGTAGACTCTTAGGGCGGGTTGGGGGAAGGGAGTGAGAGAAGTCTAGGGGATTGCAGTTTTGAAGCGGGATAATGGGGATAGGGGGCCATCATGGGTATCACTCTTACACCCTCAAGTGTAATGTCTGGAAACATGACGACCACCTGATAAATAGGTGGGATCCAGTTGGTCCCCCTTAGGTCTGGTTCAACATTGGGATCGCAAAAGGCAAATCACAATCGCCTGTGGAGTGTAATTGTATTTTTACCAAGCAATTCTGGCTCCATGTTGCAGTGATTGCATTTTTCGAGTCTCATTCCAGAGAATGAGAATGGCATACTAACTATCACCAACATGTTGCATGCAGTGCACCTTTGCGACATATGCACACCGCAGGCACTGCAAGAATTTACCACAGTGCTTTGCTGAATACCGGCTATCAGCAAAGAGCAGAAACGCTCCCCACCAAAAGCACAACAAGTGTGAACTGGCCCTTGAGAGAATTTGATTGGTGATTACAAATTGTTGCAACCTGCAGTGTAGAACTCAGGGGCATATTTAAAATGCTTTAAATATGCCGCCAAGTTCTAGTTATGGCCTCCTCCTCCCCACAGCCATACCAATCCTCTCCAAAAAGTTACAAAGCATAGAAGCGCAAACAAAACAAAAAAGATGCAGGCCGACAATCGTAATTCTGGAAAATACCAATTGCACTAGCAAAAACCCAGCAATGCAAATTACATGTTCATCGCTGTGCTGTTGCTATTGGCACAATGGGCACAATACAATTTTTGAATCGTAACATGCCTAATACAAAAGGGCCCTAATTAGTTGATCTCCCTCTAAGATGGTTTATTATATTCTTTTTTAGCAGAGTACTTTGGCTAATCCAATTGGCTAAAAGTAAATCACGTTTTGGCCAATAGGATTCTAAGCCGGCCCACCATGGCAAGGTAGACTCTTAGGGCGGGTTGGGGGAAGGGAGTGAGAGAGGTCTAGGGGATGGCAGTTTTGAAGCGGGATAATGGGGATAGGTGGCCATCATGGGTATCACTCTTACACCCTCAAGTGTAATGTCTGGAAACATGACGACCACCTGATAAATAATTGGGATCCAGTTGGTCCCCCTTAGGCCTGGTTCAACATTGGGATCGCAAAAGGCAAATCACAATCGCCTATGGAGTGTGATTGCATTTTTACAAAGCAATTGTGGCTCCATGTTGCAGTGATTGCGTTTTTCGAGTCTCATTCCAGAGAATGAGAATGGCATACTAACTATCACCAACATGTTGCATGCAGTGCACCTTTGCGACATATGCACACCGCAGGCACTACAAGGATTTACCACAGTGCTTTGCTGAATACCGGCTATCAGCAAAGAGCAGAAACGCTCCCCACCAAAAGCACAACAAGTGTGAACTGGCCCTTGAGAGAATTTGATTGGTGATTACAAATTGTTGCAACCTGCAGTGTAGAACTCAGGGGCATATTTAAAATGATTTAAATATACCGCCAAGTTCTAGTTATGGCCTCCTCCTCCCCACAGCCATACCAATCCTCTCCAAAAAGTTACAAAGCATAGAAGCGCAAACAAAACAAAAAAGATGCAGGCCGACAATCGTAATTCTGGAAAATACCAATTGCACTAGCAAAAACCCAGCAATGCAAATTACATGTTCATCGCTGTGCTGTTGCTATTGGCACAATACAATTTTTGAATCGTAACATGCCTAATACAAAAGGGCCCTAATTAGTTAATCTCCCTCTAAGATGGTTTATTATATTCTTTTTTGGCAGAGTACTTTGGCTTATCCAATTGGCTAAAAGTAAATCACATTTTGGCCAGTAGGATTGTAAGCCGGCCCACCATGGCAAGGTAGACTCTTAGGGCGGGTTGGGGAAAGGGAGTGAGAGAGGTCTAGGGGATGGCAGTTTTGAAGAGGGATAATGGGGATAGGTGGCCATCATGGGTATCACTCTTACACCCTCAAGTGTAATGTCTGGAAACATGACGACCACCTGATAAATAATTGGGATCCAGTTGGTCCCCCTTAGGCCTTGTTCAACATTGGGATCGCAAAAGGCAAATCACAATCGCCTATGGAGTGTGATTGCATTTTTACCAAGCAATTGTGGCTCCATGTTGCAGTGATTGCGTTTTTCGAGTCTCATTCCAGAGAATGACATACTAACTACCACCAACATGTTGCATGCAGTGCACCTTTGCGACATATGCACACCGCAGGCACTGCAAGGATTTACCACAGTGCTTTGCTGAATACCGGCTATTAGCAAAGAGCAGAAACGCTCCCCACCAAAAGCACAACAAGTGTGAACTGGCCCTTGAGAGAATTTGATTGGTGATTACAAATTGTTGCAACCTGCAGTGTAGAACTCAGGGGCATATTTAAAATGCTTTAAATATGCCGCCAAGTTCTAGTTATGGCCTCCTCCCCACAGCCATACCAATCCTCTCCAAAAAGTTACAAAGCATAGAAGCGCAAACAAAACAAAAAAGATGCAGGCCGACAATCGTAATTCTGGAAAATACCAATTGCACTAGCAAAAACCCAGCAATGCAAATTACATGTTCATCGCTGTGCTGTTGCTATTGGCACAATGGGCACAATACAATTTTTGAATCGTAACATGCCTAATACAAAAGGGCCCTAATTAGTTGATCTCCCTCTAAGATGGTTTATTATATTCTTTTTTGGCAGAGTACTTTGGCTAATCCAATTGGCTAAAAGTAAATCACGTTTTGGCCAATAGGATTCTAAGCCGGCCCACCATGGCAAGGTAGACTCTTAGGGCGGGTTGGGGGAAGGGAGTGAGAGAGGTCTAGGGGATGGCAGTTTTGAAGCGGGATAATGGGGATAGGTGGCCATCATGGGTATCACTCTTACACCCTCAAGTGTAATGTCTGGAAACATGACGACCACCTGATAAATAATTGGGATCCAGTTGGTCCCCCTTAGGCCTGGTTCAACATTGGGATCGCAAAAGGCAAATCACAATCGCCTATGGAGTGTGATTGCATTTTTACAAAGCAATTGTGGCTCCATGTTGCAGTGATTGCGTTTTTCGAGTCTCATTCCAGAGAATGAGAATGGCATACTAACTATCACCAACATGTTGCATGCAGTGCACCTTTGCGACATATGCACACCGCAGGCACTACAAGGATTTACCACAGTGCTTTGCTGAATACCGGCTATCAGCAAAGAGCAGAAACGCTCCCCACCAAAAGCACAACAAGTGTGAACTGGCCCTTGAGAGAATTTGATTGGTGATTACAAATTGTTGCAACCTGCAGTGTAGAACTCAGGGGCATATTTAAAATGATTTAAATATACCGCCAAGTTCTAGTTATGGCCTCCTCCTCCCCACAGCCATACCAATCCTCTCCAAAAAGTTACAAAGCATAGAAGCGCAAACAAAACAAAAAAGATGCAGGCCGACAATCGTAATTCTGGAAAATACCAATTGCACTAGCAAAAACCCAGCAATGCAAATTACATGTTCATCGCTGTGCTGTTGCTATTGGCACAATACAATTTTTGAATCGTAACATGCCTAATACAAAAGGGCCCTAATTAGTTAATCTCCCTCTAAGATGGTTTATTATATTCTTTTTTGGCAGAGTACTTTGGCTTATCCAATTGGCTAAAAGTAAATCACATTTTGGCCAGTAGGATTGTAAGCCGGCCCACCATGGCAAGGTAGACTCTTAGGGCGGGTTGGGGAAAGGGAGTGAGAGAGGTCTAGGGGATGGCAGTTTTGAAGAGGGATAATGGGGATAGGTGGCCATCATGGGTATCACTCTTACACCCTCAAGTGTAATGTCTGGAAACATGACGACCACCTGATAAATAATTGGGATCCAGTTGGTCCCCCTTAGGCCTTGTTCAACATTGGGATCGCAAAAGGCAAATCACAATCGCCTATGGAGTGTGATTGCATTTTTACCAAGCAATTGTGGCTCCATGTTGCAGTGATTGCGTTTTTCGAGTCTCATTCCAGAGAATGACATACTAACTACCACCAACATGTTGCATGCAGTGCACCTTTGCGACATATGCACACCGCAGGCACTGCAAGGATTTACCACAGTGCTTTGCTGAATACCGGCTATCGGCAAAGAGCAGAAACGCTCCCCACCAAAAGCACAACAAGTGTGAACTGGCCCTTGAGAGAATTTGATTGGTGATTACAAATTGTTGCAACCTGCAGTGTAGAACTCAGGGGCATATTTAAAATGCTTTAAATATGCCGCCAAGTTCTAGTTATGGCCTCCTCCTCCCCACAGCCATACCAATCCTCTCCAAAAAGTTACAAAGCATAGAAGCGCAAACAAAACAAAAAAGATGCAGGCCGACAATCGTAATTCTGGAATATACCAATTGCACTAGCAAAAACCCAGCAATGCAAATTACATGTTCATCGCTGTGCTGTTGCTATTGGCACAATGGGCACGATACAATTTTTGAATTGTAACATGCCTAATACAAAAGGGCCCTAATTAGTTGATCTCCCTCTAAGATGGTTTAATATATTCTTTTTTGGCAGAGTACTTTGGCTAATCCAATTGGCTAAAAGTAAATAACATTTTGGCCAATAGGATTGTAAGCCGGCCCACCATGGCAAGGTAGACTCTTAGGGCGGGTTGGGGGAAGGGAGTGAGAGAGGTCTAGGGGATGGCAGTTTTGAAGAGGGATAATGGGGATAGGTGGCCATCATGGGTATCACTCTTACACCTTCAAGTGTAATGTCTGGAAACATGACGACCACCTGATAAATAATTGGGATCCAGTTGGTCCCCCTTAGGCCTGGTTCAACATTAGGATCGCAAAAGGAAAATCACAATCGCCTATGGAGTGTGATTGCATTTTTACCAAGCAATTGTGGCTCCATGTTGCAGTGATTGCGTTTTTCGAGTCTCATTCCAGAGAATGAGAATGGCATACTAACTACCACCAACATGTTGCATGCAGTGCACCTTTGCGACATATGCACACCGCAGGCACTACAAGGATTTACCACAGTGCTTTGCTGAATACCGGCTATCAGCAAAGAGCAGAAACGCTCCCCACCAAAAGCACAACAAGTGTGAACTGGCCCTTGAGAGAATTTGATTGGTGATTACAAATTGTTGCAACCTGCAGTGTAGAACTCAGGGGCATATTTAAAATGATTTAAATATACTGCCAAGTTCTAGTTATGGCCTCCTCCGCCCCACAGCCATACCAATCCTCTCCAAAAAAATACAAAGCATAGAAGCGCAAACAAAACAAAAAAGATGCAGGCCGACAATCGTAATTCTGTAAAATACCAATTGCACTAGCAAAAACCCAGCAATGCAAATTACATGTTCATCGCTGTGCTGTTGCTATTGGCACAATGGGCACGATACAATTTTTGAATCGTAACATGCCTAATACAAAAGGGCCCTAATTAGTTGATCTCCCTCTAAGATGGTTTATTATATTCTTTTTTGGCAGAGTACTTTGGCTAACCCAATTGGCTAAAAGTAAATCACATTTTGGCCAAATAGGATTGTAAGCCGGCCCACCATGGCAAGGTAGACTCTTAGGGCGGGTTGGGGAAAGGGAGTGAGAGAAGTCTAGGGGATTGCAGTTTTGAAGCGGGATAATGGGGATAGGGGGCCATCATGGGTATCACTCTTACACCCTCAAGTGTAATGTCTGGAAACATGACGACCACCTGATAAATAGGTGGGATCCAGTTGGTCCCCCTTAGGCCTGGTTCAACATTGGGATCGCAAAAGGCAAATCACAATCGCCTGTGGAGTGTAATTGCATTTTTACCAAGCAATTCTGGCTCCATGTTGCAGTGATTGCATTTTTCGAGTCTCATTCCAGAGAATGAGAATTGCATACTAACTATCACCAACATGTTGCATGCAGTGCACCTTTGCGACATTTGCACACCGCAGGCACTGCAAGAATTTACCACAGTGCTTTGCTGAATACCGGCTATCAGCAAAGAGCAGAAACGCTTCCCACCAAAAGCACAACAAGTGTGAACTGGCCCCTGAGAGAATTTGATTGGTGATTACAAATTGTTGCAACCTGCAGTGTAGAACTCAGGGGCATATTTAAAATGCTTTAAATATGCCGCCAAGTTCTAGTTATGGCCTCCTCCTCCCCACAGCCATACCAATTCTCTCCAAAAAGTTACAAAGCATAGAAGCGCAAACAAAACAAAAAAGATGCAGGCCGACAATCGTAATTCTGGAATATACCAATTGCACTAGCAAAAACCCAGCAATGCAAATTACATGTTCATCGCTGTGCTGTTGCTATTGGCACAATGGGCACGATACAATTTTTGAATCGTAACATGCCTAATACAAAAGGGCCCTAATTAGTTGATCTCCCTCTAAGATGGTTTAATATATTCTTTTTTGGCAGAGTACTTTGGCTAATCCAATTGGCTAAAAGTAAATCACATTTTGGCCAATAGGATTGTAAGCCGGCCCACCATGGCAAGGTAGACTCTTAGGGCGGGTTGGGGGAAGGGAGTGAGAGAAGTCTAGGGGATTGCAGTTTTGAAGAGGGATAATGGGGATAGGTGGCAATCATGGGTATCACTCCTACACCTTCAAGTGTAATGTCTGGAAACATGACGACCACCTGATAAATAATTGGGATCCAGTTGGTCCCCCTTAGGCCTGGTTCAACATTGGGATCGCAAAAGGCAAATCACAATCGCCTATGGTGTGTGATTGCATTTTTACCAAGCAATTGTGGCTCCATGTTGCAGTGATTGCGTTTTTCGAGTCTCATTTCAGAGAATGAGGATGGCATACTAACTACCACCAACATGTTGCATGCAGTGCACCTTTGCGACATATGCACACCGCAGGCACTGCAACGATTTACCACAGTGCTTTGCTGAATACCGGCTATCAGCAAAGAGCAGAAACGCTCCCCACCAAAAGCACAACAAGTGTGAACTGGCCCTTGAGAGAATTTGATTGGTGATTACAAATTGTTGCAACCTGCAGTGTAGAACTCAGGGGCATATTTAAAATGATTTAAATATACCGCCAAGTTCTAGTTATGGCCTCCTCCTCCCCACAGCCATACCAATCCTCTCCAAAAAGTTACAAAGCATAGAAGCGCAAACAAAACAAAAAAGATGCAGGCCGACAATCGTAATTCTGGAAAATACCAATTGCACTAGCAAAAACCCAGCAATGCAAATTACATGTTCATCGCTGTGCTGTTGCTATTGGCACAATACAATTTTTGAATCGTAACATGCCTAATACAAAGGGGCCCTAATTAGTTGATCTCCCTCTAAGATGGTTTATTATATTCTTTTTTGGCAGAGTACTTTGGCTAATACAATTGGCTAAAAGTAAATCACATTTTGGCCAATAGGATTGTAAGCCGGCCCACCATGGCAAGGTAGACTCTTAGGGCGGGTTGGGGGAAGGGAGTGAGAGAAGTCTAGGGGATTGCAGTTTTGAAGCGGGATAATGGGGATAGGGGGCCATCATGGGTATCACTCTTACACCCTCAAGTGTAATGTCTGGAAACTTGACGACCACCTGATAAATAGGTGGGATCCAGTTGGTCCCCCTTAGGCCTGGTTCAACATTGGGATCGCAAAAGGCAAATCACAATCGCCTGTGGAGTGTAATTGCATTTTACCAAGCAATTCTGGCTCCATGTTGCAGTGATTGCATTTTTCGAGTCTCATTCCAGAGAATGAGAATGGCATACTAACTATCACCAACATGTTGCATGCAGTGCACCTTTGCGACATATGCACACCGCAGGCACTGCAAGAATTTACCACAGTGCTTTGCTGAATACCGGCTATCAGCAAAGAGCAGAAACGCTCCCCACCAAAAGCACAACAAGTGTGAACTGGCCCTTGAGAAAATTTGATTGGTGATTACAAATTGTTGCAACCTGCAGTGTAGAACTCAGGGGCATATTTAAAATGCTTTAAATATGCCGCCAAGTTCTAGTTATGGCCTCCTCCTCCCCACAGCCATACCAATCCTCTCCAAAAAGTTACAAAGCATAGAAGCGCAAACAAAACAAAAAAGATGCAGGCCGACAATCGTAATTCTGTAATATACCAATTGCACTAGCAAAAACCCAGCAATGCAAATTACATGTTCATCGCTGTGCTGTTGCTATTGGCACAATGGGCACGATACAATTTTTGAATCGTAACATGCCTAATACAAAAGGGCCCTAATTAGTTGATCTCCCTCTAAGATGGTTTATTATATTCTTTTTTGGCAGAGTACTTTGGCTAATCCAATTGGCTAAAAGTAAATCACATTTTGGCCAAATAGGATTGTAAGCCGGCCCACCATGGCAAGGTAGACTCTTAGGGCGGGTTGGGGAAAGGGAGTGAGAGAAGTCTAGGGGATTGCAGTTTTGAAGCGGGATAATGGGGATAGGGGGCCATCATGGGTATCACTCTTACACCCTCAAGTGTAATGTCTGGAAACATGACGACCACCTGATAAATAGGTGGGATCCAGTTGGTCCCCCTTAGGCCTGGTTCAACATTGGGATCGCAAAAGGCAAATCACAATCGCCTGTGGAGTGTAATTGCATTTTTACCAAGCAATTCTGGCTCCATGTTGCAGTGATTGCATTTTTCGAGTCTCATTCCAGAGAATGAGAATGGCATACTAACTATCACCAACATGTTGCATGCAGTGCACCTTTGCGACATTTGCACACCGCAGGCACTGCAAGAATTTACCACAGTGCTTTGCTGAATACCGGCTATCAGCAAAGAGCAGAAACGCTCCCCACCAAAAGCACAACAAGTGTGAACTGGCCCCTGAGAGAATTTGATTGGTGATTACAAATTGTTGCAACCTGCAGTGTAGAACTCAGGGGCATATTTAAAATGCTTTAAATATGCCGCCAAGTTCTAGTTATGGCCTCCTCCTCCCCACAGCCATACCAATTCTCTCCAAAAAGTTACAAAGCATAGAAGCGCAAACAAAACAAAAAAGATGCAGGCCGACAATCGTAATTCTGGAATATACCAATTGCACTAGCAAAAACCCAGCAATGCAAATTACATGTTCATCGCTGTGCTGTTGCTATTGGCACAATGGGCACGATACAATTTTTGAATCGTAACATGCCTAATACAAAAGGGCCCTAATTAGTTGATCTCCCTCTAAGATGGTTTAATATATTCTTTTTTGGCAGAGTACTTTGGCTAATCCAATTGGCTAAAAGTAAATCACATTTTGGCCAATAGGATTGTAAGCCGGCCCACCATGGCAAGGTAGACTCTTAGGGCGGGTTGGGGGAAGGGAGTGAGAGAAGTCTAGGGGATTGCAGTTTTGAAGAGGGATAATGGGGATAGGTGGCAATCATGGGTATCACTCCTACACCTTCAAGTGTAATGTCTGGAAACATGACGACCACCTGATAAATAATTGGGATCCAGTTGGTCCCCCTTAGGCCTGGTTCAACATTGGGATCGCAAAAGGCAAATCACAATCGCCTATGGTGTGTGATTGCATTTTTACCAAGCAATTGTGGCTCCATGTTGCAGTGATTGCGTTTTTCGAGTCTCATTCCAGAGAATGAGGATGGCATACTAACTACCACCAACATGTTGCATGCAGTGCACCTTTGCGACATATGCACACCGCAGGCACTGCAACGATTTACCACAGTGCTTTGCTGAATACCGGCTATCAGCAAAGAGCAGAAACGCTCCCCACCAAAAGCACAACAAGTGTGAACTGGCCCTTGAGAGAATTTGATTGGTGATTACAAATTGTTGCAACCTGCAGTGTAGAACTCAGGGGCATATTTAAAATGATTTAAATATACCGCCAAGTTCTAGTTATGGCCTCCTCCTCCCCACAGCCATACCAATCCTCTCCAAAAAGTTACAAAGCATAGAAGCGCAAACAAAACAAAAAAGATGCAGGCCGACAATCGTAATTCTGGAAAATACCAATTGCACTAGCAAAAACCCAGCAATGCAAATTACATGTTCATCGCTGTGCTGTTGCTATTGGCACAATACAATTTTTGAATCGTAACATGCCTAATACAAAGGGGCCCTAATTAGTTGATCTCCCTCTAAGATGGTTTATTATATTCTTTTTTGGCAGAGTACTTTGGCTAATACAATTGGCTAAAAGTAAATCACATTTTGGCCAATAGGATTGTAAGCCGGCCCACCATGGCAAGGTAGACTCTTAGGGCGGGTTGGGGGAAGGGAGTGAGAGAAGTCTAGGGGATTGCAGTTTTGAAGCGGGATAATGGGGATAGGGGGCCATCATGGGTATCACTCTTACACCCTCAAGTGTAATGTCTGGAAACTTGACGACCACCTGATAAATAGGTGGGATCCAGTTGGTCCCCCTTAGGCCTGGTTCAACATTGGGATCGCAAAAGGCAAATCACAATCGCCTGTGGAGTGTAATTGCATTTTTACCAAGCAATTCTGGCTCCATGTTGCAGTGATTGCATTTTTCGAGTCTCATTCCAGAGAATGAGAATGGCATACTAACTATCACCAACATGTTGCATGCAGTGCACCTTTGCGACATATGCACACCGCAGGCACTGCAAGAATTTACCACAGTGCTTTGCTGAATACCGGCTATCAGCAAAGAGCAGAAACGCTCCCCACCAAAAGCACAACAAGTGTGAACTGGCCCTTGAGAAAATTTGATTGGTGATTACAAATTGTTGCAACCTGCAGTGTAGAACTCAGGGGCATATTTAAAATGCTTTAAATATGCCGCCAAGTTCTAGTTATGGCCTCCTCCTCCCCACAGCCATACCAATCCTCTCCAAAAAGTTACAAAGCATAGAAGCGCAAACAAAACAAAAAAGATGCAGGCCGACAATCGTAATTCTGGAATATACCAATTGCACTAGCAAAAACCCAGCAATGCAAATTACATGTTCATCGCTGTGCTGTTGCTATTGGCACAATGGGCACGATACAATTTTTGAATTGTAACATGCCTAATACAAAAGGGCCCTAATTAGTTGATCTCCCTCTAAGATGGTTTAATATATTCTTTTTTGGCAGAGTACTTTGGCTAATCCAATTGGCTAAAAGTAAATCACATTTTGGCCAATAGGATTGTAAGCCGGCCCACCATGGCAAGGTAGACTCTTAGGGCGGGTTGGGGGAAGGGAGTGAGAGAGGTCTAGGGGATTGCAGTTTTGAAAAGAGGATAATGGGGATAGGGGGCCATCATGGGTATCACTACTACACCTTCAAGTGTAATGTCTGGAAACATGACGACCACCTGATAAATAATTGGGATCCAGTTGGTCCCCCTTAGGCCTGGTTCAACATTGGGATCGCAAAAGGCAAATCACAATCGCCTATGGAGTGTGATTGCATTTTTACAAAGCAATTGTGGCTCCATGTTGCAGTGATTGCGTTTTTCGAGTCTCATTCCAGAGAATGAGAATGGCATACTAACTATCACCAACATATTGCATGCAGTGCACCTTTGCGACATATGCACACCGCAGGCACTACAAGGATTTACCACAGTGCTTTGCTGAATACCGGCTATCGGCAAAGAGCAGAAACGATCCCCACCAAAAGCACAACAAGTGTGAACTGGCCCTTGAGAGAATTTGATTGGTGATTACAAATTGTTGCAACCTGCAGTGTAGAACTCAGGGGCATATTTAAAATGATTTAAATATGCCGCCAAGTTCTAGTTATGGCCTCCTCCTCCTCCCCACAGCCATGCCAATCCTCTCCAAAAAGTTACAAAGCATAGAAGCGCAAACAAAACAAAAAAAATGCAGGCCGACAATCGTAATTCTGGAAAATACCAATTGCACTAGCAAAAACCCAGCAATGCAAATTACATGTTCATCGCTGTGCTGTTGCTATTGGCACAATGGGCACGATACAATTTTTGAATCGTAACATGCCTAATACAAAAGGGCCCTAATTAGTTGATCTCCCTCTAAGATGGTTTATTATATTCTTTTTTGGCAGAGTACATTGGCTAATCCAATTGGCTAAAAGTAAATCACATTTTGGCCAATAGGATTGTAAGCCGGCCCACCATGGCAAGGTAGACTCTTAGGGCGGGTTGGGGGAAGGGAGTGAGAGAGGTCTAGGGGATTGCAGTTTTGAAAAGAGAATAATGGGGATAGGGGGCCATCATGGGTATCACTACTACACCTTCAAGTGTAATGTCTGGAAACATGACGACCACCTGATAAATAATTGGGATCCAGTTGGTCCCCCTTAGGCCTGGTTCAACATTGGGATCGCAAAAGGCAAATCACAATCGCCTGTGGAGTGTAATTGCATTTTTACCAAGCAATTCTGGCTCCATGTTGCAGTGATTGCATTTTTCGAGTCTCATTCCAGAGAATGAGAATGGCATACTAACTATCACCAACATGTTGCATGCAGTGCACCTTTGCGACATATGCACACCGCAGGCACTGCAAGAATTTACCACAGTGCTTTGCTGAATACCGGCTATCAGCAAAGAGCAGAAACGCTCCCCACCAAAAGCACAACAAGTGTGAACTGGCCCTTGAGAGAATTTGATTGGTGATTACAAATTGTTGCAACCTGCAGTGTAGAACTCAGGGGCATATTTAAAATGCTTTAAATATGCCGCCAAGTTCTAGTTATGGCCTCCTCCTCCCCACAGCCATACCAATCCTCTCCGAAAAGTTACAAAACATAGAAGCGCAAACAAAACAAAAAAGATGCAGGCCGACAATCGTAATTCTGGAATATACCAATTGCACTAGCAAAAACCCAGCAATGCAAATTACATGTTCATCGCTGTGCTGTTGCTATTGGCACAATGGGCACAATACAATTTTTGAATCGTAACATGCCTAATACAAAAGGGCCCTAATTAGTTGATCTCCCTCTAAGATGGTTTATTATATTCTTGTTTGGCAGAGTACTTTGGCTAATCCAATTGGCTAAAAGTAAATCACGTTTTGGCCAATAGGATTGTAAGCCGGCCCACCATGTCAAGGTAGACTCTTAGGGCGGGTTGGGGGAAGGGAGTGAGAGAGGTCTAGGGGATGGCAGTTTTGAAGAGGGATAATGGGGATAGGTGGCCATCATGGGTATCACTCTTACACCTTCAAGTGTAATGTCTGGAAACATGACGACCACCTGATAAATAATTGGGATCCAGTTGGTCCCCCTTAGGCCTGGTTCAACATTAGGATCGCAAAAGGCAAATCACAATCGCCTATGGAGTGTGATTGCATTTTTACCAAGCAATTGTGGCTCCATGTTGCAGTGATTGCGTTTTTCGAGTCTCATTCCAGAGAATGAGAATGGCATACTAACTACCACCAACATGTTGCATGCAGTGCACCTTTGCGACATATGCACACCGCAGGCACTACAAGGATTTACCACAGTGCTTTGCTGAATACCGGCTATCAGCAAAGAGCAGAAACGCTCCCCACCAAAAGCACAACAAGTGTGAACTGGCCCTTGAGAGAATTTGATTGGTGATTACAAATTGTTGCAACCTGCAGTGTAGAACTCAGGGGCATATTTAAAATGATTTAAATATACCGCCAAGTTCTAGTTATGGCCTCCTCCGCCCCACAGCCATACCAATCCTCTCCAAAAAGTTACAAAGCATAGAAGCGCAAACAAAACAAAAAAGATGCAGGCCGACAATCGTAATTCTGTAAAATACCAATTGCACTAGCAAAAACCCAGCAATGCAAATTACATGTTCATCGCTGTGCTGTTGCTATTGGCACAATGGGCACGATACAATTTTTGAATCGTAACATTCCTAATACAAAAGGGCCCTAATTAGTTGATCTCCCTCTAAGATGGTTTATTATATTCATTTTTTGGCAGAGTACTTTGGCTAATCCAATTGGCTAAAAGTAAATCACATTTTGGCCAAATAGGATTGTAAGCCGGCCCACCATGGCAAGGTAGACTCTTAGGGCGGGTTGGGGAAAGGGAGTGAGAGAGGTCTAGGGGATGGCAGTTTTGAAGAGGGATAATGGGGATAGGTGGCCATCATGGGTATCACTCTTACACCCTCAAGTGTAATGTCTGGAAACATGACGACCACCTGATAAATAATTGGGATCCAGCTGGTCCCCCTTAGGCCTGGTTCAACATTGGGATCGCAAAAGGCAAATCACAATCGCCTATGGCGTGTGATTGCATTTTTACCAAGCTATTGTGGCTCCATGTTGCAGTGATTGCGTTTTTCGAGTCTCATTCCAGAGAATGAGAATGGCATACTAACTACCACCAACATGTTGCATGCAGTGCACCTTTGCGACATATGCACACCGCAGGCACTGCAAGGATTTACCACAGTGCTTTGCTGAATACCGGCTATCAGCAAAGAGCAGAAACGCTCCCCACCAAAAGCACAACAAGTGTGAACTGGCCCTTGAGAGAATTTGATTGGTGATTACAAATTGTTGCAACCTGCAGTGTAAAACTCAGGGGCATATTTAAAATGATTTAAATATACCGCCAAGTTCTAGTTATGGCCTCCTCCTCCCCACAGCCATACCAATCCTCTCCAAAAAGTTACAAAGCATAGAAGCGCAAACAAAACAAAAAATATGAGGGCCGACAATCGTAATTCTGGAAAATACCAATTGCACTAGCAAAAACCCAGCAATGCAAATTACATGTTCATCGCTGTGCTGTTGCTATTGGCACAATGGGCACAATACAATTTTTGAATCGTAACATGCCTAATACAAAAGGGCCCTAATTAGTTGATCTCCCTCTAAGATGGTTTATTATATTCTTTTTTGGCAGAGTACTTTGGCTAATCCAATTGGCTAAAAGTAAATCACATTGTGGCCAATAGGATTGTAAGCCAGCCCACTATGGCAAGGTAGACTCTTAGGGCGGGTTGGGGGAAGGGAGTGAGAGATGTCTAGGGGATTGCAGTTTTGAAGAGGGATAATGGTGATAGGGGGCCAACATGGGTATCACTCTGACACCCTCAAGTGTAATGTCTGGAAACATGACGACCACCTGATAAATAATTGGGATCCAGTTGGTCCCCCTTAGGCCTGGTTCAACATTGGGATCGCAAAAGGCAAATCACAATCGCCTATGGTATGTGATTGCATTTTTACCAAGCAATTGTGGCGCCATGTTGCATTGATTGCGTTTTTCGAGTCTCATTCCAGAGAATGAGAATGGCATACTAACTATCACCAACATGTTGCATGCAGTGCACCTTTGCGACATATGCACACCGCAGGCACTGCAAGGATTTACCACAGTGCTTTGCTGAATACCGGCTATCAGCAAAGAGCAGAAACGCTCCCCACCAAAAGCACAACAAGTGTGAACTGGCCCTTGAGAGAATTTGATTGGTGATTACAAATTGTTGCAACCTGCAGTGTAGAACTCAGGGGCATATTTAAAATGATTTAAATATACCGCCAAGTTCTAGTTATGGCCTCCTCCTCCCCACAGCCATACCAATCCTCTCCAAAAAGTTACAAAGCATAGAAGCGCAAACAAAACAAAAAAGATGCAGGCCGACAATCGTAATTCTGGAAAATACCAATTGCACTAGCAAAAATCCAGCAATGCAAATTACATGTTCATCGCTGTGCTGTTGCTATTGGCACAATACAATTTTTGAATCGTAACATGCCTAATACAAAGGGGCCCTAATTAGTTGATCTCCCTCTAAGATGGTTTATTATATTCTTTTTTGGCAGAGTACTTTGGCTAATACAATTGGCTAAAAGTAAATCACATTTTGGCCAAATAGGATTGTAAGCCGGCCCACCATGGCAAGGTAGACTCTTAGGGCGGGTTGGGGAAAGGGATTGAGAGAAGTCTAGGGGATTGCAGTTTTGAAGCGGGATAATGGGGATAGGGGGCCATCATGGGTATTACTCTTACACCCTCAAGTGTAATGTCTGGAAACATGACGACCACCTGATAAATAGGTGGGATCCAGTTGGTCCCCCTTAGGCCTGGTTCAACATTGGGATCGCAAAAGGCAAATCACAATCGCCTGTGGAGTGTAATTGCATTTTTACCAAGCAATTCTGGCTCCATGTTGCAGTGATTGCATTTTTCGAGTCTCATTCCAGAGAATGAGAATGGCATACTAACTATCACCAACATGTTGCATGCAGTGCACCTTTGCGACATATGCACACCGCAGGCACTGCAAGAATTTACCACAGTGCTTTGCTGAATACCGGCTATCAGCAAAGAGCAGAAACGCTCCCCACCAAAAGCACAACAAGTGTGAACTGGCCCTTGAGAGAATTTGATTGGTGATTACAAATTGTTGCAACCTGCAGTGTAGAACTCAGGGGCATATTTAAAATGCTTTAAATATGCCGCCAAGTTCTAGTTATGGCCTCCTCCTCCCCACAGCCATACCAATCCTCTCCAAAAAGTTACAAAGCATAGAAGCGCAAACAAAACAAAAAAGATGCAGGCCGACAATCGTAATTCTGGAATATACCAATTGCACTAGCAAAAACCCAGCAATGCAAATTACATGTTCATCGCTGTGCTGTTGCTATTGGCACAATGGGCACGATACAATTTTTGAATCGTAACATGCCTAATACAAAAGGGCCCTAATTAGTTGATCTCCCTCTAAGATGGTTTAATATATTCTTTTTTGGCAGAGTACTTTGGCTAATCCAATTGGCTAAAAGTAAATCACATTTTGGCCAATAGGATTGTAAGCTGGCCCACCATGGCAAGGTAGACTCTTAGGGCGAGTTGGGGAAAGGGAGTCAGAGAGGTCTAGGGGATGGCAGTTTTGAAGAGGGATAATGGGGATAGGTGGCCATCATGGGTATCACTCTTACACCCTCAAGTGTAATGTCTGGAAACATGACGACCACCTGATAAATAATTGGGATCCAGTTGGTCCCCCTTAGGCCTGGTTCAACATTGGGATCGCAAAAGGCAAATCACAATCGCCTATGGAGTGTGATTGCATTTTTACCAAGCAATTGTGGCTCCATGTTGCAGTGATTGCGTTTTTCGAGTCTCATTCCAGAGAATGAGAATGGCATACTAACTATCACCAACATGTTGCATGCAGTGCACCTTTGCGACATATGCACACCGCAGGCACTACAAGGATTTACCACAGTGCTTTGCTGAATACCGGCTATCAGCAAAGAGCATAAACGCTCCCCACCAAAAGCACAACAAGTGTGAACTGGCCCTTGAGAGAATTTGATTGGTGATTACAAATTGTTGCAACCTGCAGTGTAGAACTCAGGGGCATATTTAAAATGATTTAAATATACCGCCAAGTTCTAGTTATGGCCTCCTCCTCCCCACAGCCATGCCAATCCTCTCCAAAAAGTTACAAAGCATAGAAGCGCAAACAAAACAAAAAAGATGCAGGCCGACAATCGTAATTCTGGAAAATACCAATTGCACTAGCAAAAACCCAGCAATGCAAATTACATGTTCATCGCTGTGCTGTTGCTATTGGCACAATGGGCACAATACAATTTTTGAATCGTAACATGCCTAATACAAAAGGGCCCTAATTAGTTGATCTCCCTCTAAGATGGTTTATTATATTCGTTTTTAGCAGAGTACTTTGGCTAATCCAATTGGCTAAAAGTAAATCACATTTTGGCCAATAGGATTGTAAGCCGGCCCACCATGGCAAAGTAGACTCTTAGGGCGGGTTGGGGAAAGGGAGTGAGAGAGGTCTAGGGGATGGCAGTTTTGAAGAGGGATAATGGAGATAGGTGGCCATCATGGGTATCACTCTTACACCCTCAAGTGTAATGTCTGGAAACATGACGACCACCTGATAAATAATTGGGATCCAGTTGGTCCCCCTTAGGCCTGGTTCAACATTGGGATCGCAAAAGGCAAATCACAATCGCCTATGGTATGTGATTGCATTTTTACCAAACAATTGTGGCGCCATGTTGCATTGATTGCGTTTTTCGAGTCTCATTCCAGAGAATGAGAATGGCATACTAACTATCACCAACATGTTGCATGCAGTGCACCTTTGCGACATATGCACACCGCAGGCACTGCAAGGATTTACCACAGTGCTTTGCTGAATACCGGCTATCAGCAAAGAGCAGAAACGCTCCCCACCAAAAGCACAACAAGTGTGAACTGGCCCTTGAGAGAATTTGATTGGTGATTACAAATTGTTGCAACCTGCAGTGTAGAACTCAGGGGCATATTTAAAATGCTTTAAATATGCTGCCAAGTTCTAGTTATGGCCTCCTCCTCCCCACAGCCATACCAATCCTCTCCAAAAAGTTACAAAGCATAGAAGCGCAAACAAAACAAAAAAGATGCAGGCCGACAATCGTAATTCTGGAATATACCAATTGCACTAGCAAAAACCCAGCAATGCAAATTACATGTTCATCGCTGTGCTGTTGCTATTGGCACAATGGGCACGATACAATTTTTGAATCGTAACATGCCTAATACAAAAGGGCCCTAATTAGTTGATCTCCCTCTAAGATGGTTTATTATATTCTTTTTTGGCAGAGTACATTGGCTAATCCAATTGGCTAAAAGTAAATCACATTTTGGCCAATAGGATTGTAAGCCGGCCCACCATGGCAAGGTAGACTCTTAGGGCGGGTTGGGGGAAGGGAGTGAGAGAGGTCTAGGGGATTGCAGTTTTGAAAAGAGGATAATGGGGATAGGGGGCCATCATGGGTATCACTACTACACCTTCAAGTGTAATGTCTGGAAACATGACGACCACCTGATAAATAATTGGGATCCAGTTGGTCCCCCTTAGGCCTGGTTCAACATTGGGATCGCAAAAGGCAAATCACAATCGCCTGTGGAGTGTAATTGCATTTTTACCAAGCAATTCTGGCTCCATGTTGCAGTGATTGCATTTTTCGAGTCTCATTCCAGAGAATGAGAATGGCATACTAACTATCACCAACATGTTGCATGCAGTGCACCTTTGCGACATATGCACACCGCAGGCACTGCAAGAATTTACCACAGTGCTTTGCTGAATACCGGCTATCAGCAAAGAGCAGAAACGCTCCCCACCAAAAGCACAACAAGTGTGAACTGGCCCCTGAGAGAATTTGATTGGTGATTACAAATTGTTGCAACCTGCAGTGTAGAACTCAGGGGCATATTTAAAATGCTTTAAATATGCCGCCAAGTTCTAGTTATGGCCTCCTCCTCCCCACAGCCATACCAATCCTCTCCGAAAAGTTACAAAGCATAGAAGCGCAAACAAAACAAAAAAGATGCAGGCCGACAATCGTAATTCTGGAATATACCAATTGCACTAGCAAAAACCCAGCAATGCAAATTACATGTTCATCGCTGTGCTGTTGCTATTGGCACAATGGGCACAATACAATTTTTGAATCGTAACATGCCTAATACAAAAGGGCCCTAATTAGTTGATCTCCCTCTAAGATGGTTTATTATATTCTTTTTTGGCAGAGTACTTTGGCTAATCCAATTGGCTAAAAGTAAATCACGTTTTGGCCAATAGGATTGTAAGCCGGCCCACCATGTCAAGGTAGACTCTTAGGGCGGGTTGGGGGAAGGGAGTGAGAGAGGTCTAGGGGATGGCAGTTTTGAAGAGGGATAATGGGGATAGGTGGCCATCATGGGTATCACTCTTACACCTTCAAGTGTAATGTCTGGAAACATGACGACCACCTGATAAATAATTGGGATCCAGTTGGTCCCCCTTAGGCCTGGTTCAACATTAGGATCGCAAAAGGCAAATCACAATCGCCTATGGAGTGTGATTGCATTTTTACCAAGCAATTGTGGCTCCATGTTGCAGTGATTGCGTTTTTCGAGTCTCATTCCAGAGAATGAGAATGGCATACTAACTACCACCAACATGTTGCATGCAGTGCACCTTTGCGACATATGCACACCGCAGGCACTACAAGGATTTACCACAGTGCTTTGCTGAATACCGGCTATCAGCAAAGAGCAGAAACGCTCCCCACCAAAAGCACAACAAGTGTGAACTGGCCCTTGAGAGAATTTGATTGGTGATTACAAATTGTTGCAACCTGCAGTGTAGAACTCAGGGGCATATTTAAAATGATTTAAATATACCGCCAAGTTCTAGTTATGGCCTCCTCCGCCCCACAGCCATACCAATCCTCTCCAAAAAGTTACAAAGCATAGAAGCGCAAACAAAACAAAAAAGATGCAGGCCGACAATCGTAATTCTGTAAAATACCAATTGCACTAGCAAAAACCCAGCAATGCAAATTACATGTTCATCGCTGTGCTGTTGCTATTGGCACAATGGGCACGATACAATTTTTGAATCGTAACATGCCTAATACAAAAGGGCCCTAATTAGTTGATCTCCCTCTAAGATGGTTTATTATATTCATTTTTTGGCAGAGTACTTTGGCTAATCCAATTGGCTAAAAGTAAATCACATTTTGGCCAAATAGGATTGTAAGCCGGCCCACCATGGCAAGGTAGACTCTTAGGGCGGGTTGGGGAAAGGGAGTGAGAGAGGTCTAGGGGATGGCAGTTTTGAAGAGGGATAATGGGGATAGGTGGCCATCATGGGTATCACTCTTACACCCTCAAGTGTAATGTCTGGAAACATGACGACCACCTGATAAATAATTGGGATCCAGTTGGTCCCCCTTAGGCCTGGTTCAACATTGGGATCGCAAAAGGCAAATCACAATCGCCTATGGAGTGTGATTGCATTTTTACCAAGCAATTGTGGCTCCATGTTGCAGTGATTGCGTTTTTCGAGTCTCATTCCAGAGAATGAGAATGGCATACTAACTACCACCAACATGTTGCATGCAGTGCACCTTTGCGACATATGCACACCGCAGGCACTGCAAGGATTTACCACAGTGCTTTGCTGAATACCGGCTATCAGCAAAGAGCAGAAACGCTCCCCACCAAAAGCACAACAAGTGTGAACTGGCCCTTGAGAGAATTTGATTGGTGATTACAAATTGTTGCAACCTGCAGTGTAAAACTCAGGGGCATATTTAAAATGATTTAAATATACCGCCAAGTTCTAGTTATGGCCTCCTCCTCCCCACAGCCATACCAATCCTCTCCAAAAAGTTACAAAGCATAGAAGCGCAAACAAAACAAAAAAGATGAGGGCCGACAATCGTAATTCTGGAAAATACCAATTGCACTAGCAAAAACCCAGCAATGCAAATTACATGTTCATCGCTGTGCTGTTGCTATTGGCACAATACAATTTTTGAATCGTAACATGCCTAATACAAAAGGGCCCTAATTAGTTGATCTCCCTCTAAGATGGTTTATTATATTCTTTTTTGGCAGAGTACTTTGGCTAATCCAATTGGCTAAAAGTAAATCACATTTTGGCCAATAGGATTGTAAGCCAGCCCACTATGGCAAGGTAGACTCTTAGGGCGGGTTGGGGGAAGGGAGTGAGAGATGTCTAGGGGATTGCAGTTTTGAAGAGGGATAATGGTGATAGGGGGCCAACATGGGTATCACTCTGACACCCTCAAGTGTAATGTCTGGAAACATGACGACCACCTGATAAATAATTGGGATCCAGTTGGTCCCCCTTAGGCCTGGTTCAACATTGGGATCGCAAAAGGCAAATCACAATCGCCTATGGTATGTGATTGCATTTTTACCAAGCAATTGTGGCGCCATGTTGCATTGATTGCGTTTTTCGAGTCTCATTCCAGAGAATGAGAATGGCATACTAACTACCACCAACATGTTGCATGCAGTGCACCTTTGCGACATATGCACACCGCAGGCACTGCAAGGATTTACCACAGTGCTTTGCTGAATACCGGCTATCAGCAAAGAGCAGAAACGCTCCCCACCAAAAGCACAACAAGTGTGAACTGGCCCTTGAGAGAATTTGATTGGTGATTACAAATTGTTGCAACCTGCAGTGTAAAACTCAGGGGCATATTTAAAATGATTTAAATATACCGCCAAGTTCTAGTTATGGCCTCCTCCTCCCCACAGCCATACCAATCCTCTCCAAAAAGTTACAAAGCATAGAAGCGCAAACAAAACAAAAAAGATGAGGGCCGACAATCGTAATTCTGGAAAATACCAATTGCACTAGCAAAAACCCAGCAATGCAAATTACATGTTCATCGCTGTGCTGTTGCTATTGGCACAATGTGCACAATACAATTTTTGAATCGTAACATGCCTAATACAAAAGGGCCCTAATTAGTTGATCTCCCTCTAAGATAGTTTATTATATTCTTTTTTGGCAGAGTACTTTGGCTAATCCAATTGGCTAAAAGTAAATCACATTTTGGCCAATAGGATTGTAAGCCAGCCCACTATGGCAAAGTAGACTCTTAGGGCGGGTTGGGGGAAGGGAGTGAGAGATGTCTAGGGGATTGCAGTTTTGAAGAGGGATAATGGTGATAGGGGGCCAACATGGGTATCACTCTGACACCCTCAAGTGTAATGTCTGGAAACATGACGACCACCTGATAAATAATTGGGATCCAGTTGGTCCCCCTTAGGCCTGGTTCAACATTGGGATCGCAAAAGGCAAATCACAATCGCCTATGGTATGTGATTGCATTTTTACCAAGCAATTGTGGCGCCATGTTGCATTGATTGCGTTTTTCGAGTCTCATTCCAGAGAATGAGAATGGCATACTAACTATCACCAACATGTTGCATGCAGTGCACCTTTGCGACATATGCACACCGCAGGCACTGCAAGGATTTACCACAGTGCTTTGCTGAATACCGGCTATCAGCAAAGAGCAGAAACGCTCCCCACCAAAAGCACAACAAGTGTGAACTGGCCCTTGAGAGAATTTGATTGGTGATTACAAATTATTGCAACCTGCAGTGTAGAACTCAGGGGCATATTTAAAATGATTTAAATATACCGCCAAGTTCTAGTTATGGCCTCCTCCTCCCCACAGCCATACCAATCCTCTCCAAAAAGTTACAAAGCATAGAAGCGCAAACAAAACAAAAAAGATGCAGGCCGACAATCGTAATTCTGGAAAATACCAATTGCACTAGCAAAAATCCAGCAATGCAAATTACATGTTCATCGCTGTGCTGTTGCTATTGGCACAATACAATTTTTGAATCGTAACATGCCTAATACAAAGGGGCCCTAATTAGTTGATCTCCCTCTAAGATGGTTTATTATATTCTTTTTTGGCAGAGTACTTTGGCTAATACAATTGGCTAAAAGTAGAGATGGGACGACGAATCCGGCGAATCCACGAATCCCTCGAATATTGGGAAATATTCGAGATTCGTGGATTCGAATCCCGACGCCATTTTCCACTTTACGAATCCGCCGAATCCCGACGCTGCATCGCCGCGCATCCGCCGCTCGCACTCGTCCTCCTCCGACCCGCGCCTCCTCCGCCCGGCCGCCCGCATACTTTGTATCAACTCACCCGTCCAGTGGAGCGCAGACAGAGCGGCAGACCTCTCGCTGACTTCCTGGTTCCCTCTAGTGACGGCTTTTACAATGACGTCATCAGTAAAAGCCGGTCCGGCCACTAGAGGGAACCGAGAAGTAAGGACGAGGTCTGCCGCTCTGTCTGCGCTCCACTGGACATGTGAGTTGACTTGACACTTATGCAGGGGTGAGCGAGGAGGCACGGGGGACGGAGGAGGCCATGGGGGTGAGCGGAGGAGGCACGAGGGGGAGCGACACCTACCTACCTACCTACCTACCTACCACTTTACCTACCTACCTGCCACTATACCTACCTAAAGGCCCCCTATACGTACCTACCTACCTACCGGGCACTATACCTACCTACCTACAGGCCCCTATACCTATCTAAAGGCCCCCTATACTACCTACCTACCACTATACCTACCTACCTACAGGCCCCTATACCTACCTAAAGGCCCCCTATATGTACCTACCTACCTAAAGGCACCTATACCTACCTAAAGGCCTCTATACCTACCTACCTAAAGGCCCCCTATACGTGCCTACCTAAAGGCCCCTATACCTACCTACCTACATACCTACCTATACTTAAGGCCTTATACCCTGCTACCTATACTGAAGGTCCCTTTAACTACCTACCTACCTACAGGACACTATACCTACCTACCTACCGGCCACTATACCTACCTACCTACCTACAGGCCACTATACCTACCTAAAGGCCCCCTATACGTACCTACCTTCCTACCTACCTAAAGGCCCCTATACTTACCTACCTACCTACCTACCTAAAGGCCCCTATACCTACCTACAGGCCTCTATACCTACCTACCTACTTAAAAGCCCCCTATACGTGCCTACCTACCTAAAGGCCCCTATACCTACCTACCTAAAGGCCCCTATACCTACCTACCTACATACCTACCTATACTTAAGGCCCTATACCCTGCTACATATACTGAAGGTTCCTTTAACTACCTACCTACCTACAGGACACTATACCTACCTACCGGCCACTATACTTACCTACCTACCTACAGGCCACTATACCTACCTAAAGGCCCCCTATACGTACCTACCTACCTACCTAAAGGCCCCTATACCTACCTACCTAAAGGCCCCTATACCTACCTACCTACATACCTACCTATACTTAAGGCCCTATACCCTGCTACCTATACTGAAGGTCCCTTTACCTACCTAAAGGCCCCTATACCTACCTACCTACATACCTACCTATACTTAAGGCCTCTATATACCCTGTTACCTATACTGAAGGCCCTATACCCTGCTACCTATACTGAAGGTCCCTTTACCTACCTAAAGGCCCCTATACCTACCTACATACCTACCTATACTTAAGGCCTCTATATACCCTGCTACCTATACTGAAGGCCCATATACCCTGCTACCTATACTGAAGGCCCCTATACCCTGCTACCTATACTGAAGGCCTATATACCCTGCTACCTATACTGAAGGCCCATATACCCTGCTACCTATACTGAAGGCCAATATACCCTGCTACCTATACTGAAGGCCCATATACCCTGCTACCTATACTGAAGGCCCATATACCCTGCTACCTATACTGAAGGCACATATACCTTGCTACCTATACTGAAGGCCTATATACCCTGCTACCTATACTGAAGGCACATATACCCTGCTATCTATACTGAAGGCCCCTATACCCTGCTACCTATACTGAAGGCCCATATACCCTGCTACCTATACTGAAGGCCCATATACCCTGCTACCTATACTGAAGGCACATATACCCTGCTACCTATACTGAAGGCACATATACCCTGCTACCTATACTGAAGGCCTATATACCCTGCTACCTATACTGAAGGCCCATATACCTTTCTACCTATACTGAAGGCACATATACCCTGCTACCTATACTGAAGGCACATATACCCTGCTACCTATACTGAAGGCCTATATACCCTGCTACCTATACTGAAGGCCCATATACCTTTCTACCGATACTGCAGGCCCCTATACCTTGCTACCTATACTGAAAGCTACCAATATTGATGGCACCCATACCTAGCTAGCTATACTGAAGGCACCTTTACCTCGCTACCTATACTGCGGGCAACTATACCACGGATCGCACAATTCTTATGTGCAGGATTCGTTAGATTCGGGATTCGAAAGGTTCGAGATATTCGAGAACCTTTTTAGATTCGGATCCGGATTCGGATTCGAAGAAATTGTGGATTCGTCCCATCCCTAGCTAAAAGTAAATCACATTTTGGCCAAATAGGATTGTAAGCCGGCCCACCATGGCAAGGTAGACTCTTAGGGCGGGTGGGGAAAGGGATTGAGAGAAGTCTAGGGGATTGCAGTTTTGAAGCGGGATAATGGGGATAGGGGGCCATCATGGGTATTACTCTTACACCCTCAAGTGTAATGTCTGGAAACATGACGACCACCTGATAAATAGGTGGGATCCAGTTGGTCCCCCTTAGGCCTGGTTCAACATTGGGATCGCAAAAGGCAAATCACAATCGCCTGTGGAGTGTAATTGCATTTTTACCAAGCAATTCTGGCTCCATGTTGCAGTGATTGCATTTTTCGAGTCTCATTCCAGAGAATGAGAATGGCATACTAACTATCACCAACATGTTGCATGCAGTGCACCTTTGCGACATATGCACACCGCAGGCACTGCAAGAATTTACCACAGTGCTTTGCTGAATACCGGCTATCAGCAAAGAGCAGAAACGCTCCCCAACAAAAGCACAACAAGTGTGAACTGGCCCTTGAGAGAATTTGATTGGTGATTACAAATTGTTGCAACCTGCAGTGTAGAACTCAGGGGCATATTTAAAATGCTTTAAATATGCCGCCAAGTTCTAGTTATGGCCTCCTCCTCCCCACAGCCATATCAATCCTCTCCAAAAAGTTACAAAGCATAGAAGCGCAAACAAAACAAAAAAGATGCAGGCCGACAATCGTAATTCTGGAATATACCAATTGCACTAGCAAAAACCCAGCAATGCAAATTACATGTTCATCGCTGTGCTGTTGCTATTGGCACAATGGGCACGATACAATTTTTGAATCGTAACATGCCTAATACAAAAGGGCCCTAATTAGTTGATCTCCCTCTAAGATGGTTTAATATATTCTTTTTTGGCAGAGTACTTTGGCTAATCCAATTGGCTAAAAGTAAATCACATTTTGGCCAATAGGATTGTAAGCTGGCCCACCATGGCAAGGTAGACTCTTAGGGCGAGTTGGGGAAAGGGAGTGAGAGAGGTCTAGGGGATGGCAGTTTTGAAGAGGGATAATGGGGATAGGTGGCCATCATGGGTATCACTCTTACACCCTCAAGTGTAATGTCTGGAAACATGACGACCACCTGATAAATAATTGGGATCCAGTTGGTCCCCCTTAGGCCTGGTTCAACATTGGGATCGCAAAAGGCAAATCACAATCGCCTATGGAGTGTGATTGCATTTTTACCAAGCAATTGTGGCTCCATGTTGCAGTGATTGCGTTTTTCGAGTCTCATTCCAGAGAATGAGAATGGCATACTAACTATCACCAACATGTTGCATGCAGTGCACCTTTGCGACATATGCACACCGCAGGCACTACAAGGATTTACCACAGTGCTTTGCTGAATACCGGCTATCAGCAAAGAGCATAAACGCTCCCCACCAAAAGCACAACAAGTGTGAACTGGCCCTTGAGAGAATTTGATTGGTGATTACAAATTGTTGCAACCTGCAGTGTAGAACTCAGGGGCATATTTAAAATGATTTAAATATACCGCCAAGTTCTAGTTATGGCCTCCTCCTCCCCACAGCCATGCCAATCCTCTCCAAAAAGTTACAAAGCATAGAAGCGCAAACAAAACAAAAAAGATGCAGGCCGACAATCGTAATTCTGGAAAATACCAATTGCACTAGCAAAAACCCAGCTATGCAAATTACATGTTCATCGCTGTGCTGTTGCTATTGGCACAATACAATTTTTGAATCGTAACATGCCTAATACAAAAGGGCCCTAATTAGTTGATCTCCCTCTAAGATGGTTTATTATATTCTTTTTTGGCAGAGTACTTTGGCTAATCCAATTGGCTAAAAGTAAATCACGTTTTGGCCAATAGGATTGTAAGCCGGCCCACCATGGCAAGGTAGACTCTTAGGGCGGGTTGGGGGAAGGGAGTGAGAGAGGTCTAGGGGATGGCAGTTTTGAAGCGGGATAATGGGGATAGGGGGCCATCATGGGTATCACTCTTACACCCTCAAGTGTAATGTCTGGAAACATGACGACCACCTGATAAATAATTGGGATCCAGTTGGTCCCCCTTAGGCCTGGTTCAACATTGGGATCGCAAAAGGCAAATCACAATCGCCTGTGGAGTGTAATTGCATTTTTACCAAGCAATTCTGGCTCCATGTTGCAGTGATTGCATTTTTCGAGTCTCATTCCAGAGAGTGAGAATGGCATACTAACTATCACCAACATGTTGCATGCAGTGCACCTTTGCGACATATGCACACCGCAGGCACTGCAAGAATTTACCACAGTGCTTTGCTGAATACCGGCTATCAGCAAAGAGCAGAAATGCTCCCCACCAAAAGCACAACAAGTGTGAACTGGCCCTTGAGAGAATTTGATTGGTGATTACAAATTGTTGCAACCTGCAGTGTAGAACTCAGGGGCATATTTAAAATGATTTAAATATAACGCCAAGTTCTGGTTATGGCCTCCTCCTCCCCACAGCCATACCAATCCTCTCCAAAAAGTTACAAAGCATAGAAGCGCAAACAAAACAAAAAAGATGCAGGCCGACAATCGTAATTCTGGAAAATACCAATTGCACTAGCAAAAACCCAGCAATGCAAATTACATGTTCATCGCCGTGCTGTTGCTATTGGCAGAATGGGCACGATACAATCTTTGAATCGTAACATGCCTAATACAAAAGGGCCCTAATTAGTTAATCTCCCTCTAAGATGGTTTATTATATTCTTTTTTGGCAGAGTACATTGGCTAATCCAATTGGCTAAAAGTAAATCACGTTTTGGCCAATAGGATTGTAAGCCGGCCCACCATGGCAAGGTAGACTCTTAGGGAGGGTTGGGGGAAGGGAGTGAGAGAGGTCTAGGGGATGGCAGTTTGGAAGAGGGATAATGGGGATAGGTGGCCATCATAGGTATCACTCTTACACCCTCAAGTGTAATGTCTGGAAACACGACGACCACCTGATAAATAATTGGGATCAAGTTGGTCCCCCTTAGGCCTGGTTCGACATTGGGATCGCAAAAGGCAAATCACAATCGCCTATGGAGTGTGATTGCATTTTTACCAAGCAATTGTCGCTCCATGTTGCAGTGATTGCATTTTTCGAGTCTCATTCCAGAGAATGAGAATGGCATATTAACTACCACCAACATGTTGCATGCAGTGCACCTTTGCGACATATGCACACTGCAGGCACTGCAAGGATTTACCACAGTGCTTTGCTGAACACTGGCTATCAGCAAAGAGCAGAAACGCTCCCCACCAAAAGCACAGCAAGTGTGAACTGGCCCTTGAGAGAATTTGATTGGTGATTACAAATTGTTGCAACCTGCAGTGTAGAACTCAGGGGCATATTTAAAATGATTTAAATATACCGCCAAGTTCTAGTTATGGCCTCCTCCTCCCCACAGCCATACCAATCCTCTCCAAAAAGTTACAAAGCATAGAAGCGCAAACAAAACAAAAAAGATGCAGGCCGACAATCGTAATTCTGGAAAATACCAATTGCACTAGCAAAATGCAAATTACATGTTCATCGCTGTGCTGTTGCTATTGGCACAAAACAATTTTTGAATCGTAACATGCCTAATACAAAAGGGCCCTAATTAGTTGATCTCCCTCTAAGATGGTTTATTATATTCTTTTTTGGCAGAGTACTTTGGCTAATCCAATTGGCTAAAAGTAAATCACATTATGGCCAATAGGATTCTAAGCCGGCCCACCATGGCAAGGTAGACTCTTAGGGCATGTTGGGGGAAGGGAGTGAGAGAGGTCTAGGGGATTGCAGTTTTGAAGAGGGATAATGGTGATAGGGGGCCAACATGGGTATCACTCTTACACCCTCAAGTGTAATGTCTGGAAACATGACGACCACCTGATAAATAATTAGGATCCAGTTGGTCCCCCTTAGGCCTGGTTCAACATTGGGATCGCAAAAGGCAAATCACAATCGCCTGTGGAGTGTGATTGCATTTTTACCAAGCAATTGTGGCTCCATGTTGCAGTGATTGCGTTTTTCGAGTCTCATTCCAGAGAATGAGAATGGCATACTAACTATCACCAGCATGTTGCATGCAGTGCACCTTTGCGACATATGCACACCGCAGGCACTGCAAGGATTTACCACAGTGCTTTGCTGAATACCGGCTATCAGCAAAGAGCAGAAACGCTCCCCACCAAAAGCACAACAAGTGTGAACTGGCCCTTGAGAGAATTTGATTGGTGATTACAAATTGTTGCAACCTGCAGTGTAGAACTCAGGGGCATATTTAAAATGATTTAAATATGCCGGCAAGTTCTAGTTATGGCCTCCTCCTTCCCACAGCCATACCAATCTTCTCCAAAAAGTTACAAAGCATAGAAGCGCAAACAAAACAAAAAAGATGCAGGCCGACAATTGTAATTCTGGAAAAATACCAATTGCACTAGCAAAAACCCAGCAATGCAAATTACATGTTCATCGCTGTGCTGTTGCTATTGGCACAATGGGCACAATACAATTTTTGAATCGTAACATGCCTAATATAAAAGGGCCCTAATTAGTCGATCTCCCTCTAAGATGGTTTATTATATTCTTTTTTGGCAGAGTACTTTGGCTAATCCAATTGGCTAAAAGTAAATCACATTTTGGCCAATGGGATTGTAAGCCGGCCCACCATGGCAAGGTAGACTCTTAGGGCGAGTTGGGGGAAGGGAGTGAGAGAGGTCTAGGGGATAGCAGTTTTGAAGCGGGATAATGGGGATAGGTGGCCATCATGGGTATCACTCTTACACCTTCAAGTGTAATGTCTGGAAACATGACGACCACCTGATAAATAATTGGGATCCAGTTGGTCCCCCTTAGGCCTGGTTCAACATTAGGATCGCAAAAGGCAAATCACAATCGCCTATGGAGTGTGATTGCATTTTTACCAAGCAATTGTGGCTCCATGTTGCAGTGATTGCGTTTTTCGAGTCTCATTCCAGAGAATGAGAATGGCATACTAACTATCACCAACATGTTGCATGCAGTGCACCTTTGCGACATATGCACACCGCAGGCACTGCAAGGATTTACCACAGTGCTTTGCTGAATACCGGCTATCAGCAAAGAGCATAAACGCTCCCCAACAAAAGCACAACAAGTGTGAACTGGCCCTTGAGAGAATTTGATTGGTGATTACAAATTGTTGCAACCTGCAGTGTAGAACTCAGGGGCATATTTAAAATGATTTAAATATACCGCCAAGTTCTAGATATGGCCTCCTCCTCCCCACAGCCATACCAATCCTCTCCAAAAAGTTACAAAGCATAGAAGCGCAAACAAAACAAAAAAGATGCAGGCCGACAATCGTAATTCTGGAAAATACCAATTGCACTAGCAAAAACCCAGCAATGCAAATTACATGTTCATCGCTGTGCTGTTGCTATTGGCACAATGGGCACGATACAATTTTTGAATCGTAACATGCCTAATACAAAAGGGCCCTAATTAGTTGATCTCCCTCTAAGATGGTTTAATATATTCTTTTTTGGCAGAGTACTTCGGCTAATCCAATTGGCTAAAAGTAAATCACATTTTGGCCAATGGGATTGTAAGCCGGCCCACCATGGCAAGGTAGACTCTTAGGGCGAGTTGGGGGAAGGGAGTGAGAGAGGTCTAGGGGATGGCAGTTTTGAAGCGGGATAATGGGGATAGGTGGCCATCATGGGTATCACTCTTACACCTTCAAGTGTAATGTCTGGAAACATGACGACCACCTGATAAATAATTGGGATCCAGTTGGTCCCCCTTAGGCCTGGTTCAACATTAGGATCGCAAAAGGCAAATCACAATCGCCTATGGAGTGTGATTGCATTTTTACCAAGCAATTGTGGCTCCATGTTGCAGTGATTGCGTTTTTCGAGTCTCATTCCAGAGAATGAGAATGGCATACTAACTATCACCAACATGTTGCATGCAGTGCACCTTCGCGACATATGCACACCGCAGGCACTGCAAGGATTTACCACAGTGCTTTGCTGAATACCGGCTATCAGCAAAGAGCATAAACGCTCCCCAACAAAAGCACAACAAGTGTGAACTGGCCCTTGAGAGAATTTGATTGGTGATTACAAATTGTTGCAACCTGCAGTGTAGAACTCAGGGGCATATTTAAAATGATTTAAATATACCGCCAAGTTCTAGATATGGCCTCCTCCTCCCCACAGCCATACCAATCCTCTCCAAAAAGTTACAAAGCATAGAAGCGCAAACAAAACAAAAAAGATGCAGGCCGACAATCGTAATTCTGGAAAATACCAATTGCACTAGCAAAAACCCAGCAATGCAAATTACATGTTCATCGCTGTGCTGTTGCTATTGGCACAATGGGCACAATACAATTTTTGAATCGTAACATGCCTAATACAGAAGGGCCCTAATTAGTTGATCTCCCTCTAAGATGGTTTATTATATTCTTTTTTGGCAGAGTACTTTGGCTAATCCAATTGGCTAAAAGTAAATCACATTTTTTGCCAATAGGATTGTAAGCCGGCCCACCATGGCAAGGTAGACTCTTAGGGCGGGTGTGGGGAAGGGAGTGAGAGAGGTCTAGGGGATGGCAGTTTTGAAGCGGGATAATGGGGATAGGTGGCCATCATGGGTATCACTCTTACACCCTCAAGTGTAATGTCTGGAAACATGACGACCACCTGATAAATAATTGGGATCCAGTTGGTCCCCCTTAGGCCTGGTTCAACATTGGGATCGCAAAAGGCAAATCACAATCGCCTATGGAGTGTGATTCCATTTTTACCAAGCAATTGTGGCTCCATGTTGCAGTGATTGCGTTTTTCGAGTCTCATTCCAGAGAATGAGAATGGCATACTAACTACCACCAACATGTTGCATGCAGTGCACCTTAGCGACATATGCACACCGCAGGCACTGCAAGGATTTACCACAGTGCTTTGCTGAATATCGGCTATCAGCAAAGAGCAGAAACGCTCCCCACCAAAAGCACAACAAGTGTGAACTGGCCCTTGAGAGAATTTGATTGGTGATTACAAATTGTTGCAACCTGCAGTGTAGAACTCAGGGGCATATTTAAAATGATTTAAATATACTGCCAAGTTCTAGTTATGGCCTCCTCCTCCCCACAGCCATACCAATCCTCTCCAAAAAGTTACAAAGCATAGAAGCGCAAACAAAACAAAAAAGATGCAGGCCGACAATCGTAATTCTGGAAAATACCAATTGCACTAGCAAAAACCCAGCAATGCAAATTACATGTTCATCGCTGTGCTGTTGCTATTGGTACAATGGGCACAATACAATTTTTGAATCGTAACATGCCTAATACAGAAGGGCCCTAATTAGTTGATCTCCCTCTGAGATGGTTTATTATATTCTTTTTTGGCAGAGTACTTTGGCTAATCCAATTGGCTAAAAGTAAATCACATTTTGGCCAATAGGATTGTAAGCCGGCCCACCATGGCAAGGTAGACTCTTAGGGCGGGTTGGGGGAAGGGAGTGAGAGAGGTCTAGGGGATTGCAGTTTTGAAGAGGGATAATGGGGATAGGTGGCCATCATGGGTATCACTCTTACACCCTCAAGTGTAATGTCTGGAAACATGACGACCACCTGATAAATAATTGGGATCCAGTTGGTCCCCCTTAGGCCTGGTTCAACATTGGGATCGCAAAAGGCAAATCACAATCGCCTATGGAGTGTGATTGCATTTTTACCAAGCAATTGTGGCTCCATGTTGCAGTGATTGCGTTTTTCGAGTCTCATTCCAGAGAATGAGAATGGCATACTAACTACCACCAACATGTTGCATGCAGTGCACCTTTGCGACATATGCACACCGCAGGCACTACAAGGATTTACCACAGTGCTTTGCTGAATACCGGCTATCAGCAAAGAGCAGAAACGCTCCCCACCAAAAGCACAACAAGTGTGAACTGGCCCTTGAGAGAATTTGATTGGTGATTACAAATTGTTGCAACCTGCAGTGTAGAACTCAGGGGCATATTTAAAATGATTTAAATATACCGCCAAGTTCTAGTTATGGCCTCCTCCGCCCCACAGCCATACCAATCCTCTCCAAAAAGTTACAAAGCATAGAAGCGCAAACAAAACAAAAAAGATGCAGGCCGACAATCGTAATTCTGTAAAATACCAATTGCACTAGCAAAAACCCAGCAATGCAAATTACATGTTCATCGCTGTGCTGTTGCTATTGGCACAATGGGCACGATACAATTTTTGAATCGTAACATGCCTAATACAAAAGGGCCCTAATTAGTTGATCTCCCTCTAAGATGGTTTATTATTTTCTTTTTTGGCAGAGTACTTTGGCTAATCCAATTGGCTAAAAGTAAATCACATTTTGGCCAAATAGGATTGTAAGCCGGCCCACCATGGCAAGGTAGACTCTTAGGGCGGGTTGGGGAAAGGGAGTGAGAGAGGTCTAGGGGATGGCAGTTTTGAAGAGGGATAATGGGGATAGGTGGCCATCATGGGTATCACTCTTACACCCTCAAGTGTAATGTCTGGAAACATGACGACCACCTGATAAATAATTGGGATCCAGTTGGTCCCCCTTAGGCCTGGTTCAACATTGGGATCGCAAAAGGCAAATCACAATCGCCTATGGTGTGTGATTGCATTTTTACCAAGCAATTGTGGCGCCATGTTTCATTGATTGCGTTTTTCGAGTCTCATTCCAGAGAATGAGAATGGCATACTAACTATCACCAACATGTTGCATGCAGTGCACCTTTGCGACATATGCACACCGCAGGCACTGCAAGGATTTACCACAGTGCTTTGCTGAATACCGGCTATCAGCAAAGAGCAGAAACGCTCCCCACCAAAAGCACAACAAGTGTGAACTGGCCCTTGAGAGAGTTTGATTGGTGATTACAAATTGTTGCAACCTGCAGTGTAGAACTCAGGGGCATATTTAAAATGATTTAAATATGCCGCCAAGTTCTAGTTATGGCCTCCTCCTCCCCACAGCCATACCAATCCTCTCCAAAAAGTTACAAAGCATAGAAGCGCAAACAAAACAAAAAAGATGCAGGCCGACAATCGTAATTCTGGAAAATACCAATTGCACTAGCAAAAACCCAGCAATGCAAATTACATGTTCATCGCTGTGCTGTTGCTATTGGCACAATACAATTTTTGAATCGTAACATGCCTAATACAAAGGGGCCCTAATTAGTTGATCTCCCTCTAAGATGGTTTATTATATTCTTTTTTGGCAGAGTACTTTGGCTAATCCAATTGGCTAAAAGTAAATCACATTTTGGCCAATAGGATTGTAAGCCGGCCCACCATGGCAAGGTAGACTCTAAGGGCGGGTTGGGGGAAGGGAGTGAGAGAGGTCTAGGGGATTGCAGTTTTGAAGAGGGATAATGGGGATAGGTGGCCATCATGGGTATCACTCCTACACCTTCAAGTGTAATGTCTGGAAACATGACGACCACCTGATAAATAATTGGGATCCAGTTGGTCCCCCTTAGGCCTGGTTCAACATTGGGATCGCAAAAGGCAAATCACAATCGCCTATGGAGTGTGATTGCATTTTTACCAAGCAATTGTGGCTCCATGTTGCAGTGATTGCGTTTTTTGAGTCTCATTCCAGAGAATGAGAATGGCATACTAACTATCACCAACATGTTGCATGCAGTGCACCTTTGCGACATATGCACACCGCAGGCACTACAAGGATTTACCACAGTGCTTTGCTGAATACCGGCTATCGGCAAAGAGCAGAAACGCTCCCCACCAAAAGCACAACAAGTGTGAACTGGCCCTTGAGAGAATTTGATTGGTGATTACAAATTGTTGCAACCTGCAGTGTAGAACTCAGGGGCATATTTAAAATGCTTTAAATATGCCGCCAAGTTCTAGTTATGGCCTCCTCCTCCCCACAGCCATACCAATCCTCTCCAAAAAGTTACAAAGCATAGAAGCGCAAACAAAACAAAAAAGATGCAGGCCGACAATCGTAATTCTGGAAAATACCAATTGCACTAGCAAAAACCCAGCAATGCAAATTACATGTTCATCGCTGTGCTGTTGCTATTGGCACAATACAATTTTTGAACCGTAACATGCCTAATACAAAGGGGCCCTAATTAGTTGATCTCCCTCTAAGATGGTTTATTATATTCTTTTTTGGCAGAGTACTTTGGCTAATACAATTGGCTAAAAGTAAATCACATTTTGGCCAATAGGATTGTAAGCCGGCCCACCATGGCAAGGTAGACTCTTAGGGCGGGTTGGGGGAAGGGAGCGAGAGAAGTCTAGGGGATTGCAGTTTTGAAGCGGGATAATGGGGATAGGGGGCCATCATGGGTATCACTCTTACACCCTCAAGTGTAATGTCTGGAAACATGACGACCACCTGATAAATAGGTGGGATCCAGTTGGTCCCCCTTAGGCCTGGTTCAACATTGGGATTGCAAAAGGCAAATCACAATCGCCTGTGGAGTGTAATTGTATTTTTACCAAGCAATTCTGGCTCCATGTTGCAGTGATTGCATTTTTCGAGTTTCATTCCAGAGAATGAGAATGGCATACTAACTATCACCAACATGTTGCATGCAGTGCACCTTTGCGACATATGCACACCGCAGGCACTGCAAGAATTTACCACAGTGCTTTGCTGAATACCGGCTATCAGCAAAGAGCAGAAACGCTCCCCACCAAAAGCACAACAAGTGTGAACTGGCCCTTGAGAGAATTTGATTGGTGATTACAAATTGTTGCAACCTGCAGTGTAGAACTCAGGGGCATATTTAAAATGCTTTAAATATGCCGCCAAGTTCTAGTTATGGCCTCCTCCTCCCCACAGCCATACCAATCCTCTCCAAAAAGTTACAAAGCATAGAAGCGCAAACAAAACAAAAAAGATGCAGGCCGACAATCGTAATTCTGGAAAATACCAATTGCACTAGCAAAAACCCAGCAATGCAAATTACATGTTCATCGCTGTGCTGTTGCTATTGGCACAATACAATTTTTGAATCGTAACATGCCTAATACAAAGGGGCCCTAATTAGTTGATCTCCCTCTAAGATGGTTTATTATATTCTTTTTTGGCAGAGTACTTTGGCTAATACAATTGGCTAAAAGTAAATCACATTTTGGCCAATAGGATTGTAAGCCGGCCCACCATGGCAAGGTAGACTCTTAGGGCGGGTTGGGGAAAGGGAGTGAGAGAGGTCTAGGGGATGGCAGTTTTGAAGAGGGATAATGGGGATAGGTGGCCATCATGGGTATCACTCTTACACCCTCAAGTGTAATGTCTGGAAACATGACGACCACCTGATAAATAATTGGGATCCAGTTGGTCCCCCTTAGGCCTGGTTCAACATTGGGATCGCAAAAGGCAAATCACAATCGCCTATGGTGTGTGATTGTATTTTTACCAAGCAATTGTGGCGCCATGTTGCATTGATTGCGTTTTTCGAGTCTCATTCCAGAGAATGAGAATGGCATACTAACTATCACCAACATGTTGCATGCAGTGCACCTTTGCGACATATGCACACCGCAGGCACTGCAAGGATTTACCACAGTGCTTTGCTGAATACCGGCTATCAGCAAAGAGCAGAAACGCTCCCCACCAAAAGCACAACAAGTGTGAACTGGCCCTTGAGAGAATTTGATTGGTGATTACAAATTGTTGCAACCTGCAGTGTAGAACTCAGGGGCATATTTAAAATGCTTTAAATATGCCGCCAAGTTCTAGTTATGGCCTCCTCCTCCCCACAGCCATACCAATCCTCTCCAAAAAGTTACAAAGCATAGAAGCGCAAACAAAACAAAAAAGATGCAGGCCGACAATCGTAATTCTGGAAAATACCAATTGCACTAGCAAAAACCCAGCAATGCAAATTACATGTTCATCGCTGTGCTGTTGCTATTGGCACAATACAATTTTTGAACCGTAACATGCCTAATACAAAGGGGCCCTAATTAGTTGATCTCCCTCTAAGATGGTTTATTATATTCTTTTTTGGCAGAGTACTTTGGCTAATACAATTGGCTAAAAGTAAATCACATTTTGGCCAATAGGATTGTAAGCCGGCCCACCATGGCAAGGTAGACTCTTAGGGCGGGTTGGGGGAAGGGAGCGAGAGAAGTCTAGGGGATTGCAGTTTTGAAGCGGGATAATGGGGATAGGGGGCCATCATGGGTATCACTCTTACACCCTCAAGTGTAATGTCTGGAAACATGACGACCACCTGATAAATAGGTGGGATCCAGTTGGTCCCCCTTAGGCCTGGTTCAACATTGGGATTGCAAAAGGCAAATCACAATCGCCTGTGGAGTGTAATTGTATTTTTACCAAGCAATTCTGGCTCCATGTTGCAGTGATTGCATTTTTCGAGTTTCATTCCAGAGAATGAGAATGGCATACTAACTATCACCAACATGTTGCATGCAGTGCACCTTTGCGACATATGCACACCGCAGGCACTGCAAGAATTTACCAGAGTGCTTTGCTGAATACCGGCTATCAGCAAAGAGCAGAAACGCTCCCCACCAAAAGCACAACAAGTGTGAACTGGCCCTTGAGAGAATTTGATTGGTGATTACAAATTGTTGCAACCTGCAGTGTAGAACTCAGGGGCATATTTAAAATGCTTTAAATATGCCGCCAAGTTCTAGTTATGGCCTCCTCCTCCCCACAGCCATACCAATCCTCTCCAAAAAGTTACAAAGCATAGAAGCGCAAACAAAACAAAAAAGATGCAGGCCGACAATCGTAATTCTGGAATATACCAATTGCACTAGCAAAAACCCAGCAATGCAAATTACATGTTCATCGCTGTGCTGTTGCTATTGGCACAATGGGCACGATACAATTTTTGAATCGTAACATGCCTAATACAAAAGGGCCCTAATTAGTTGATCTCCCTCTAAGATGGTTTAATATATTCTTTTTTGGCAGAAAACTTTGGCTAATCCAATTGGCTAAAAGTAAATCACATTTTGGCCAATAGGATTGTAAGCTGGCCCACCATGGCAAGGTAGACTCTTAGGGCGGGTTGGGGGAAGGGAGTGAGAGAGGTCTAGGGGATGGCAGTTTTGAAGCGGGATAATGGGGATAGGGGGCCATCATGGGTATCACTCTTACACCCTCAAGTGTAATGTCTGGAAACATGACGACCACCTGATAAATAATTGGGATCCAGTTGGTCCCCCTTAGGCCTGGTTCAACATTGGGATCGCAAAAGGCAAATCACAATCGCCTATGGAGTGTGATTGCATTTTTACCAAGCAATTGTGGCTCCATGTTGCAGTGATTGCGTTTTTCGAGTCTCATTCCAGAGAATGAGAATGGCATACTAACTATCACCAACATGTTGCATGCAGTGCACCTTTGTGACATATGCACACCGCAGGCACTACAAGGATTTACCACAGTGCTTTGCTGAATACCGGCTATCAGCAAAGAGCAGAAACGCTCCCCACCAAAAGCACAACAAGTGTGAACTGGCCCTTGAGAGAATTTGATTGGTGATTACAAATTGTTGCAACCTGCACTGTAGAACTCAGGGGCATATTTAAAATGATTTAAATATACCGCCAAGTTCTAGTTATGGCCTCCTCCGCCCCACAGCCATACCAATCCTCTCCAAAAAGTTACAAAGCATAGAAGCGCAAACAAAACAAAAAAGATGCAGGTCGTCAATCGTAATTCTGGAAAATACCAATTGCACTAGCAAAAACCCAGCAATGCAAATTACATGTTCATCGCTGTGCTGTTGCTATTGGCACAATGGGCACAATACAATTTTTGAATCGTAACATGCCTAATACAAAAGGGCCCTAATTAGTTGATCTCCCTCTAAGATGGTTTATTATATTCTTTTTTTGGCAGAGTACTTTGGCTAATCCAATTGGCTAAAAGTAAATCACATTTTGGCCAATAGGATTCTAAGCCGGCCCACCATGGCAAGGTAGACTCTTAGGGCGGGTTGGGGGAAGGGAGTGAGAGAGGTCTAGGGGATGGCAGTTTTGAAGCGGGATAATGGGGATAGGGGGCCATCATGGGTATCACTCTTACACCCTCCAGTGTAATGTCTGGAAACATGACGACCACCTGATAAATAATTGGGATCCAGTTGGTCCCCCTTAGGCCTGGTTCAACATTGGGATCGCAAAAGGCAAATCACAATCGCCTGTGGAGTGTAATTGCATTTTTACCAAGCAATTCTAGCTCCATGTTGCAGTGATTGCATTTTTCGAGTCTCATTCCAGAGAATGAGAATGGCATACTAACTATCACCAACATGTTGCATGCAGTGCACCTTTGCGACATATGCACACCGCAGGCACTGCAAGGATTTACCACAGTGCTTTGCTGAATACCGGCTATCAGCAAAGAGCAGAAACGCTCCCCACCAAAAGCACAACAAGTGTGAACTGGCCCTTGAGAGAATTTGATTGGTGATTACAAATTGTTGCAACCTGCAGTGTAGAACTCAGGGGCATATTTAAAATGCTTTAAATATGCCGCCAAGTTCTAGTTATGGCCTCCTCCTCCCCACAGCCATACCAATCCTCTCCAAAAAGTTACAAAGCATAGAAGCGCAAACAAAACAAAAAAGATGCAGGCCGACAATCGTAATTCTGGAAAATACCAATTGCACTAGCAAAAACCCAGCAATGCAAATTACATGTTCATCGCTGTGCTGTTGCTATTGGCACAATACAATTTTTGAATCGTAACATGCCTAATACAAAAGGGCCCTAATTAGTTGATCTCCCTCTAAGATGGTTTAATATATTCTTTTTTGGCAGAGTACTTTGGCTAATCCAATTGGCTAAAAGTAAATCACATTTTGGCCAATAGGATTGTAAGCTGGCCCACCATGGCAAGGTAGACTCTTAGGGCGGGTTGGGGGAAGGGAGTGAGAGAGGTCTAGGGGATGGCAGTTTTGAAGCGGGATAATGGGGATAGGGGGCCATCATGGGTATCACTCTTACACCCTCAAGTGTAATGTCTGGAAACATGACGACCACCTGATAAATAATTGGGATCCAGTTGGTCCCCCTTAGGCCTGGTTCAACATTGGGATCGCATAAGGCAAATCACAATCGCCTATGGAGTGTGATTGCATTTTTACCAAGCAATTGTGGCTCCATGTTGCAGTGATTGCGTTTTTCGAGTCTCATTCCAGAGAATGAGAATGGCATACTAACTATCACCAACATGTTGCATGCAGTGCACCTTTGCGACATATGCACACCGCAGGCACTACAAGGATTTACCACAGTGCTTTGCTGAATACCGGCTATCAGCAAAGAGCAGAAACGCTCCCCACCAAAAGCACAACAAGTGTGAACTGGCCCTTGAGAGAATTTGATTGGTGATTACAAATTGTTGCAACCTGCACTGTAGAACTCAGGGGCATATTTAAAATGATTTAAATATACCGCCAAGTTCTAGTTATGGCCTCCTCCGCCCCACAGCCATACCAATCCTCTCCAAAAAGTTACAAAGCATAGAAGCGCAAACAAAACAAAAAAGATGCAGGTCGTCAATCGTAATTCTGGAAAATACCAATTGCACTAGCAAAAACCCAGCAATGCAAATTACATGTTCATCGCTGTGCTGTTGCTATTGGCACAATGGGCACAATACAATTTTTGAATCGTAACATGCCTAATACAAAAGGGCCCTAATTAGTTGATCTCCCTCTAAGATGGTTTATTATATTCTTTTTTTGGCAGAGTACTTTGGCTAATCCAATTGGCTAAAAGTAAATCACATTTTGGCCAATAGGATTCTAAGCCGGCCCACCATGGCAAGGTAGACTCTTAGGGCGGGTTGGGGAAAGGGAGTGAGAGAGGTCTAGGGGATGGCAGTTTTGAAGCGGGATAATGGGGATAGGGGGCCATCATGGGTATCACTCTTACACCCTCAAGTGTAATGTCTGGAAACATGACGACCACCTGATAAATAATTGGGATCCAGTTGGTCCCCCTTAGGCCTGGTTCAACATTGGGATCGCAAAACGCAAATCACAATCGCCTGTGGAGTGTAATTGCATTTTTACCAAGCAATTCTAGCTCCATGTTGCAGTGATTGCATTTTTCGAGTCTCATTCCAGAGAATGAGAATGGCATACTAACTATCACCAACATGTTGCATGCAGTGCACCTTTGCGACATATGCACACCGCAGGCACTGCAAGGATTTACCACAGTGCTTTGCTGAATACCGGCTATCAGCAAAGAGCAGAAACGCTCCCCACCAAAAGCACAACAAGTGTGAACTGGCCCTTGAGAGAATTTGATTGGTGATTACAAATTGTTGCAACCTGCAGTGTAGAACTCAGGGGCATATTTAAAATGCTTTAAATATGCCGCCAAGTTCTAGTTATGGCCTCCTCCTCCCCACAGCCATACCAATCCTCTCCAAAAAGTTACAAAGCATAGAAGCGCAAACAAAACAAAAAAGATGCAGGCCGACAATCGTAATTCTGGAAAATACCAATTGCACTAGCAAAAACCCAGCAATGCAAATTGCATGTTCATCGCTGTGCTGTTGCTATTGGCACAATACAATTTTTGAATCGTAACATGCCTAATACAAAGGGGCCCTAATTAGTTGATCTCCCTCTAAGATGGTTTATTATATTCTTTTTTGGCAGAGTACTTTGGCTAATCCAATTGGCTGAAAGTAAATCACATTTTGGCCAATAAGATTGTAAGCCGGCCCACCATGGCAAGGTAGACTCTTAGGGCGGGTTGGGGGAAGGGAGTGAGAGAGGTCTAGGGGATGGCAGTTTTGAAGAGGGATAATAGGGATAGGTGGCCATCATGGGTATCACTCTTACACCCTCAAGTGTAATGTCTGGAAACACGACGACCACCTGATAAATAATTGGGATCCAGTTGGTCCCCTTTAGGCCTGGTTCAACATTGGGATCACAAAAGGCAAATCATATCCGCCTATGGAGTGTGATTGCATTTTTACCAAGCAATTGTGGCTCCATGATGCAGTGATTGCGTTTTTCGAGTCTCATTCCAAAGAATGAGAATGGCATACTAACTATCACCAACATGTTGCATGCAGTGCACCTTTGCGACATATGCACACCGCAGGCACTGCAAGGATTTACCACAGTGCTTTGCTGAATACCGGCTATCAGCAAAGAGCAGAAACGCTCCCCACCAAAAGCACAACAAGTGTGAACTGGCCCTTGAGAGAATTTGATTGGTGATTACAAATTGTTGCAACCTGCAGTGTAGAACTCAGGGGCATATTTAAAATGATTTAAATATACCCCCAAGTTATACTTATGGCCTCCTCCTACCCACAGCCATACCAATCCTCACCAAAAAGTTACAAAGCATAGAAGCGCAAACAAAACAAAAAAGATGCAGGCCGACAATCGTAATTCTGGAAAATACTAATTGCACTAGAAAAAACCCAGCAATGCAATTTACATGTTCATCACCGTGCTGTTGCTATTGGCAATATGTGCACGATACAATTCTTGAATCGATACGTACCTAATACAAAAGGGCCCTAATTAGTTGATCTCCCTCTAAGATGGTTTATTATATTCTTTTTTGGCAGAGGGCTTTGGCTAATCCAATTGGCTAGAAGTAAATCACATTTTGGCCAATAGGATTGTAAGCCGGCCCACCATGGCAAGGTAGACTCTTAGGGCGGGTTGGGAGAAGGGAGTGAGAGAGGTCTAGGGGATGGCAGTTTTGAAGAGGGATAATGGGGATAGGTGGTCATCATGGGTACCACTCTCTCACCCTCAAGTGTAATGTCTGGACATACGACGACCACCTGATAATTGGAATCCAGTTGGTCCCCCTTAGGCCTGGTTCAACATTGGAATCGCAAAAGGCAAATCACAATCGCCTATGGAGTGTGATTGTATTTTTACCAAGCAATTGTGGCTACATGGTGCAGTGATTGCGTTTTTTGAGTCTCATTCCAGAGAATCAGAATGGCATACTAACTACCACCAACATGTTGCATGCAGTGCACCTTTGCGATATAAAGCACACCACAGGCACTGCAAGGGTTTACCACAGTGCTTTGCTGAATACCGGCTATCAGCAAAGAGCAGAAACGCTCCCCACCAAAAGCACTCCAAGCACCAACAAATTACTGTACGCGGTAGAAAGTAAGTAAAAACATGGGGTGTATTGTAGTACAGAAAAATGTGTATACCAAATATAAATGCACTGGCTCAAAATTTAGACTTGGTAGACAAAGTAATTACAGTGACAAATGTTACATGACGCAACATGTTGAGAGAGCCTTGTCCTTGTAAGCTTACAATCTATGAGAATTGGGGCGATGGGGTAGTAACAACATATATACAGGGCCGGCGCTACCATAGAGGCAAAGGAGGAAATTGCCACAGAGCCTTTAGGGGCCCCCAGTGGCTACAAGAGGAAACATTTTTTTTCAAAAAGACCTTATAGGTTTTGAGAAAACTGATTTTAAAATTTCAAAGGAAAAAAAATTACACATTTAAAAACCCGCCGACTTTAACGGTTAATAGCAAATCCACCTTAAATGCTAAAATCCCTATATTTGCAGGATATGTTAAGGAGATCATTGGGAAGAAGAGGAAAAAAAATATTTTTCAAAAAGACCTTACAGTTTTTGAGAAAATCGATTTTAAAGTTTCGAAGGAAAAAAAGTATACTTTTAAATGCGGTAAATGTCTTTTTCAGTAACAAACCTAACGGTAGTGTAATTTTACATGTACCAAAGGAAAGAGCAATGAATTTCCTGATGGGGTTTCCAGGGGGTCCATATGCAGCCGCAGCGCTTTGGCCAGAGATCGCTATACAGCCACAATATGGCTGTATGAAGATCCCTGGCACTTTTTCCTATTTTCCCATTTTTTTTTTTGTATGTTTAGAGTGTGGGATTTTTTTTTTTTAATTATGTGGGGTCCCCCCTCCTGAAACTTTTTAACCCCCCTGTCCCCCATGCAGGCTGGGATAGCCAGAATGTGGAGCTCCGACGGATTGGGGCTTTACACCCTGACAATACCAGCTGCAAAAAAGGTCCCTTAATGACGATTTTTGTTCCGGGGTATCTGATGGGGGGCCCCCAGGTTTATTTTGCCCTGGGGCCCCATTGTTGCTTAAACCGGCCCTGCATGTATACCAAAAGGTGATGTGTTTTTAGGTTTCCTAGTGAGGAGCACAACTTTGCCAGAGGTTGATGTGGGAGTGGCCGAAGTTGGAGTGTGTAGGCTTGTTGGAAAATGTATCTATCAAGTGTGATGCTTTTTCAGGACCATATACTAGCACAGAGTAACAATTCATAGCAGCAATTCATAGCTGTTGCATGAAATAACTGGAGAATTGTTGCCACCCTGTCCTCCTATAAATTGTAACGCCAGATTACTATCAAGTGTGACCATGTTTCAGGGCCGGCGTATACAGTCACGCTCTTTCAATCAGTTGTAAATGGTGGTGAGAAATAACTTTTGGGTACCTCTCCCATTTGTAGAGCTGCAGGACTGTCTTACAGGATGTATTCTCTGCAGAACCCGGCACCCGGCCTCCAGTACTGCAGAGTGACCAAGATCTGCTTTCCTTTCAGTCCTCTACCCCAATGTGCATCCATACTAGAACAGCAGTGAAAAGCACCACCTGAGAGGGCGGGTGCCAGAGGCTCCCAGCATCCTCTATCTATACCCAGCTGAGTAGTGTGAGATCATCAGGTAATCCTGGCCAGGGCAGTTTCTAGGCAAAAATACACCCAGGGCGAGGGCACCCTCCCCCCTCCATGTGGAGCCAGGTATAGGTGCCCGCAGCATAGGTTAGCCAGGTCTAGTTGCACTTAGTATAGGTAGCCAGCTATAAGTCCCACCAGTATAGGTAGCCAGGCATAGGTGCCCCAGTATAGGTAGCCAGCTATAGGTCCCCACAGTATAGGTTAGCCAGGTAGGTGCCTCCAGTATAGGTATGTAGTATAGTTGTCCCGGCATAGGTTAGATAGGCAGGTGTCGCCTCTATAGGTTAGATAGGTAGGCGTCCCCAGTACAGGTTAGCTAGGTGGGTGCCTCCAATATAGGTAGCCAGAATAGTTGCCCCCAGCATGTTACATATGTAGGTGCCCCCAGTATAGGTTAGTTAGTTAGGTGCCTCCAATATAGGTTAGATAGGTAGCTGCCCCCAGTAAAGGCTAGATAGGTAGGTGCCCCCAGTACAGGTTAGATAGGTAGATGCCCCCAGTATTGGCTAGATAGGTAGGTGCCCCCAGTATGTTAGATAGGTATCTGCCCCCAATATAGGTTAGATAGGTAGGTGCCCCCAGTACAGGCTAGATAGGTAGGTGCCTCCAGTATAGGTTAGATAGGTAGAAGCACCCAGTACAGATTAGATAGGTAGCGGCCCCCGTATAAGTTAAATAGGTAAGTATGACAAAAAAGTTAGTCGGGAGCCTCATATACAACATATCAAAAATATTTTTTATTCCAAAAGCATAGTGTGAACAAACCCCCCCTCCCCCCCCCTTTTAAAACCATAAAAATGGCTGCAGTTCTCATAGAGGATGGTAGGCCTAGCGCTAGATGAATTTGGAGTGCACTCCTATTATTCAAGCATAAACAACAGTTATTAATAGCGTATTTGTTCGGGCCCCCTTTATGTAAACTCCGGATGCTATTAATCCTTGTGATGTTCTCTATAGGTATCCGGGTCATGTGCCATATGTCATGGATAGCATATGATGAATAGACTTCAGCCTCTTACTTTAGCTCCCCTTTTTATATGCAGAACATACCCAGCAATTTTTCTAAGCAGACCGACACTCGCCGGGACTCACCTGTCCTTTTGTATAAGAGTGTTACGCTATAATGGCGGGTACTTCCGGCATTAGCAACGTCCATATGCCAGGTTCCCTTGCGTGCCACTCGTCTGCCGACGTCCGTTTATGTGCACCGGCTACTTCTGCTGTTCAGGCGTTTTGAAGCAGGAACCAGGATGCTGGGGGGAGAGAGCGAGGCCGTACACAGAGATCCGTCACATGACCGCAGCCTCACGTGACGCGTTTCACCCGGCGTCGGGTTTCTTCAGACAGGTAGGTACCTGCAATATAGGTTAGATAGGTAGCTGCCCCCAGTATACGTTAGATAGGTAGGTACCAGCAATATAAGTTAGATAGGTAGCTGACCCCAGTATAGGTTAGATAGGTAGGTACCAGCAATATAGGTTAGATAGGTAGCTGCCCCCAGTATAGATTAGATAGGTAGGTACTCCCAGTATAGTTTAGATAGGTAGGTACTTCCAGTATAGGTTAGATAGGTAGCTGCCTCCAATATAGTTTAGACAGGTAGGTGCTCGCAGTATAGGATAGGTAGCTGCCCCCAGTATACGTTAGATAGGTAGGTGCTTGCAGTATAGGTTAGATAGGTAGGTGCCCCCCAATATAGGCTAGGTAGGTAGGTGCCCCCAGTATAGGTTAGATAGGTAGGTAACCCCAGTATAGGCTAGATAGGTAGGTGCCCCCAGTATAGGTTAGATAGGAGGCTGCCCCCGTATAGGTTAGATAGGTAGGTTTTCCCCATATAGGCTAGATAGGTAGGTGCCCCCAGTATAGGTTAGATAGGTAGGTACCCCCAGTATAGGTTAGATAGGTAGCTGCCCCCAGTATCGGCTAGATAGGTAGGTACCCTCTTCCCCCCATCATGGAGAGGGGAGACAGCCGAGGGGAGAGCGACCCGACATTTACCTCCATTCCTCTCCCAGGCCGCCCCCCGTGCTCCCCCTCCAATGCAGAGTAAAGCGCAGCAGGAATGTAGAGAGCAACTCACCTGCCTGTGTTCCAATCGCCGGTCACTATCCGCTGGTCTCCTCCTCTGCATAGCCACTTATACACACTATACTTCCTGCTAAATAGGTACCCCCAGGAAGTATAGTGTGTATAAGCGCTATGCAGAGGAGGAGGCCAGCGGCTAGTGACCGGCGATTGGAACTCAGGCAGGTGAGTTGCCCTCTACCTTACTTCCTGTTGCTCTCTACATTGCTTCCTGCTGCGCTTTACTCTGCATCGGAGGGGAAGCACAGAGGGTGGCCCGGGAGAGGGAGGGAGGGAGAGGTTGGGCTGCTCTCCACACAGCTGCAGCTCCCCCTCCATCACTGCGCCCTCCACCGCCCTCAGGGCGGCCGCACATCCCTACAAAACAGGCCTGATCCTGACTCTATGGAAGGAGTTAATAAGCCTGAGGTAGAGAATATAACCTTGCGAGACAATCATAACCATAAAGAAAAAGTAACATTAATAAGCAGATATAAGATGGAACTGTGCCCCATTGTAGAATGGAATCTCCACTTTCACACATATCACGCATGATCAGATAATGACTCAGATACTTCCAGCTAGTTGTTATGCCTGGTACATGCACACCATGCAATTTCCCATCAGATAGACGGGTCCAAACAATGATTTATGACAGGTCCTATCTGATCTGATTTCTGATCATTTTTCTGATGCATTTTTGTAGACGTTTTTGGAAAGTTTAATTGGAAAAACGATCTAAAATAAGATCGGATCTGTTGAAAATTATCAATTCAATCCGTCTATCTATCTGAAGGAAATTGCATGGTGTGACCCAGGCATAGCACCTATAGGATGTAGTCTTCCCAGTGAGTAAATCCAGGTACACACTTTCAATTATGATTGGCCAATCACTAACTAACCTTACCAACATGCACTATGGGAGCCAACAGATATTGGATTTAATGAGCAGATAGTGTAGGTAAACAATCATACTACATATAGCTAGGTTCACACTTGGTCCGTTAACGTATCTGTGGCTCTGTTTTTCAGGCTGGATCAAAACTGGAGCCACGGATACCAGTGTTAAAGATAGCAGTTCTCTTCACCCATAAAAAAAAAACGGATCTGTCTGCGTTCAGGGGACCTGTTTTTAAAACCTGAACGGACGGTCCGGATTTGCAACATTTTCAAGGACCCCCACTAGCTGGAGGGAGAGCGGGGACAGGGGACCCAGGTGAGGGGAGGGGGGGTAATAACCCCCCTCCCTGCTGACGTTTCCACGGACTGGAAACGTCCCCTGTGGCTTTACCATAGCCTCCGTTTTGTTTAGGAAAAAAGAAAGAAAGGATCCGTTTAAAACGGATTTGATCCTGAACGGACAAGTGTGGACCTAGCCATAGGTGGTATAACTGGTCAGTTATTGCCATGATTGGCCTGCTTGGTGTTAGTAGTTTTTAGATCATCAAATCATTATATTTGTGATGTGTTTATATAACTTTCTATTTGGCTACTAATTACCATAGTTTCTGTGTACAGATCACAAATATGATTTGATGATCTGAAAACTACTAACACCAAGCTGGCCAATCATGAATCCACAGTTATGGTTACTAATGCACTTAAGGGGCCCATACACTGGTCGTTTCAGCGATCGATCGATTCTATAGAATCGATCGATCAAAAATCAATTCTATCAAATTCCCCATTCGATTGATTTGCGGACGATTTTGATCAATTTGATCTATCTTACAGGATGGAAAATCTAGGTTGATCTGCTGCTGGTAGAAGATCGATGGTCCATAGAGTTGCATTGGATCTAATGGTCCAATAATGCATTTAGATCGATTTCCAATAGATTTCATTCTGAAATCTAATAGAAATCTGTTCCTATTGTGTGGCACACATCAGATAGATTCCTGTCAGATTGGACTAGACAGGCATCTGCCAGAAATCTATCTGATGGTCAAATCTGCTGCAAATCTATAAGTGTATGGTCACCTTTAGATCGATTTCCAATAGATTTCATTATGAAATCTATTGGAAACCTGTTCCTAGTGTGTGACACATCAGATTGATTCCTGTCAGATTGGACTTGACAGGCATCTGCCAGAAAGCTATCTGATGGTCAAATCTGCTGCAAATCTATAAGTGTATGGTCACCTTTACACTCAGCAAATACTCAGTGCTTAAAACTGACTGAGGCTGGGTGCACACATAACAGAATGTGAAAGGTTGCGTTGTCTGTCATGTGTGGGGTTTTTTGTGTGTGTTTTTAGTACGTGTGCGGTTTTTCCTTGCAGATGCGTTTTTCAAGCGTTTGTGTGCATTTTTATGCATTTGTGTTTCGCATATACAAACCCATATGCGTTTTGTATGCGCTTTTCAATTGCGTTTTATGATAATCCCTAGGAAGACAACAGGAAGCGGAAATACATCAGAAAACATTTTTTTTAAAATAAAAACGCATATAAAAACGCATGTAAAACACAAGCATAAAAAACGCATACCATTGCGTTCCCATTGACTTTCATTATGTGCGTTTTTGAATATTATGCAACAAAACCTGCATTTTAAAAACGCATGTTTGAGAACACATATGCGTTTTTATATGCATTTTTTCCTGCGGCCCATCGACTTCCATTAGCAACAAAAACGCAGCTTTTGTTCTGCAACGTTAGCGTTTCTGCTAAGTGTGCACCTAGCCTGTATGTTCTCTATTCCATATACTTATTCTTCCTATATGCATCCTCTATGTATAACCAGCGGAGTATTGTGAGGTCATCAGGTAATCCCAGCATCCTCTATACCCAGCTAAGTATTGTGAGGTCATCAGGTAATCCCAGCATCCTCTATACCAGCGGTGGCGAACCTATGGCACGCGTGCCGGGCCCGGCATGCGTAGCCTAATCTGCTGGCACGCCTCCGCTGCTTATGAACTGGCCGCAGCGTGTACTAGACCAGTAAGTTCATAGCCCGCAGCCCCGCAGTCTCCCTGGAGGCAGACCAGGGCTACGGCAATATGGCTGCCGAAGCCCTGTACTGGAGACTATTTGTGTCTCCAGTACAGGGCTTCGGGCGCCATCTTCCCGTAGCCCTGCACTCTGCCTGTCAGCGGCAGCGCGGGAGACTGCAGGAGGAACGTCCGGGGGAGATGCGCGCTAGAGCCCAGCCGAGAGAGAAGACTTCTGTCAGGTGAGTACATTACTTTTTTTTGCAGGTGAAATGCGGCCCACTGTGTTATTTTCTGGTAAAATGTTTTGTCACATTGTGTTTATGTCCTGTGACATGCTGCCCACTGCGTTTGTTTTTTGGTGAAATGTGGCCCACTGCGTTTGTTTTCTGGTGAATTGCTGCCCGCTGCGTTTGTTTTCTGGTGAATTGCTGCCCGCTGCGTTTGTTTTCTGGTGAAATGTGGCCCACTGCGTTTGTTTTCTGGTAAAATGCTGCCCGCTGCTTTTGTTTTCTGGTGAAATGTGGCCCACTGCGTTTGTTTTCTGGTGAAATGTGGCCCACTGCGTTTGTTTTCTGGTGAAATGCTGCCCGCTGCGTTTGTTTTCTGGTGAAATGTGGCCCACTGCGTTTATTTTCTGGTGAAATGTGGCCCACTGCATTTATTTTCTGGTGAAATGCGGCCCACTGCGTTTGTTTTCTGGTGAAATGCTGCCCGCTGCGTTTGTTTTCTGGTGAAATGCTGCACGCTGCGTTTGTTTTCTGGTGAAATGTGGCCCACTGCATTTGTTTTCTAGTGAAATGTGGCCCACTGCGTTTGTTTTCTGGTGAAACGCTGCCCGCTGCGTTTGTTTTCTGGTGAAATGCTGCCCGCTGCATTTATTTTCTGGTGAAATGCTGCCCACTGCGTTTGTTTTCTGGTGAAATGTGGCCCGCTGCGTTTGTTTTCTGGTGAAATGTGGCCCACTGCGTTTGTTTTTTTTCTGGTGAAATGTGGCCCACTGCGTTTATTTTCTGGTGAAATGTGGCCCACTGCGTTTGTTTTCTGGTGAAATGTGGCCCACTGCGTTTGTTTTCTGGTGAAATGTGGCCCACTGCGTTTGTTTTCTGGTGAAATGCTGCCAGCTGCGTTTGTTTTCTGGTGAAATGCTGCCCGCTGCATTTGTTTTCTGGTGAAATGCTGCCCACTGCGTTTGTTTTCTGGTGAAATGCTGCCCGCTGCGTTTGTTTTTTGGTGAAATGCTGCCCGCTGCATTTGTTTTCTGGTGAAATGTGGCCCGCTGCGTTTGTTTTCTGGTGAAATGTGGCCCACTGCGTTTGTTTTTTTGGTGAAATGTGGCCCACTGCGTTTATTTTCTGGTGAAATGTGGCCCACTGCGTTTGTTTTCTGGTGAAATGTGGCCCACTGCGTTTGTTTTCTGGTGAAATGTGGCCCACATTGCATGATTTTCTGCTGAAATGTTACCAACATTGCATTATTTTCTGCTGAAATGTTGCACACATTGCGTTTATTTTCTGGTGTCTGGGGTAACTGTTGCTGCATTTATTATTAAGGGCTCATTCACACTACAGAACGTATGCACGAATGTGATTTCATGCATGCGCTGCCAACGCACAGTGATCGCATGGAATGCACGTTGTGGTGCGCTAAAGCGTGGGCGTCGGCAGCTGTACCCATCGGGGAAACGTATGCGTTGTGCATTAAAATGTTCCCAGATGCGTTACAACGTAAAGCATGGGAACGCACACCTGTAGTGTGAATGGTAACATGGAAGTCTATTGACTTTCATGTTACCATATGAATCTTACATTATGTGTGTTGCGTCAAAACTGACAGCGCAGCACATAGTGTGAATGAGCCCTTAATGGTCATAGTTGGCTATATTTGCTGCTTTGGGGTTACGGCGGGTATAAATAGCATCATACAGTTTCTGCACACCCATGATGCGAATCCTCGTTTCACCACATCATGGCGGAAACACTGCTTTCTTATGCCTCGCTGTTACATCATTACGTTAGCTCCGCCCATACAATATCATGACCACGCCCATTTTTCGGCAACCCCCCCGCCCATTGGCACTCAGAGATAGATAAGTCGATGTTAGGTCGCAGTTTGGGCACTCGGCCTCTGAAAGGTTAGCCATCACTGCTCTATACCCATCTGAATATTGTGAGGTCATCAGGTAATCCCAGCATCCTCTATACACAGCTAAGTATTGTGAGGTCATCAAGTAATCCCAGCATCCTCTATACCCAGCTAAGTACTGTGAGTTCATCAGGTAATCCTAGCATCCTCTATCCCCAGCTGAGTATTGTGAGGTCATCAGGTAATCCTAGCATCCTCTATACCCAGCTGAGTATTGTGAGGTCATCAGGTAATCCCAGCATCCTCTATACCCAGTTGAGTATTGTGAGGTCATCAGGTAATCCCAGCATCCTCTATACCCAGCTGAGTATTATGAGGTCATCAGGTAATCCTAGCATCCTCTATACCCAGCTGAGTATTGTGAGGTCAGCAGGTAATCCTAACATCCTCTATACCCAGCTGAGTTTTGTGAGGTCATCAGGTAATCCCAGCATCCTCTATACCCAACTGAGTATTGTGAGGTCATCAGGTAATCCTAGCATCCTCTATACCCAGCTGAGTATTGTGAGGTCCATCAGGTAATCCCAGAATCCTCTATACCGAGCTGAGTATTGTGAGGTCATTAGGTAATCCCAGCATTCTCTATTTGTACCCATCTGAGTACTGTGAGGTCATCAGGTAATCCCAGCATCCTCTATACCCAGCTGAGTATTGTGAGGTCATCAGGTAATCCCAGCATCCTCTATCCCCAGCTGAGTATTGTGAGGTCATCAGGTAATCCTAACATCCTCTATACCCAGCTGAGTATTGTGAGGTCCATCAGCTAATCCCAGAATCCTCTATACCGAGCTGAGTATTCTGAGGTCATTAGGTAATCCCAGCATTCTCTATTTGTACCCATCTGAGTACTGTGAGGTCATCAGGTGGAGAAAAAACAACTGTAACTGATCAGTCAAGTTTTCATCTGGAAAGACAATTTACAGTAAAACGTTAAAAACAAAAAATACATATATGTATATATGACTCAATGATCTTTCTTTAGCTATTTGACAGGTACATATAGCCATCATTTCTGATATCATTTGGAATATCAGCTTACATTACTTTTCCCCTGGCTACTATATATATATACCGCTTTTATTACCATAATTGCTGTATTGAAATCCTCATGTGACTCTATGATTGTTGTGTAAATAATAAAAAAGAATAATTACTAAAACATTCCTTCCTTCCTTCCTGCGGTGTGAAGCATCGGAGCTGCGATCAGCGGCAGAGGAGCCCCGCTCGGTTCTGCGGTCTATAGGCGAATGCCTCGCTCCCGCACCGGAGCTTCCTTATAAAGCCACAGAGCGGACCACATTGAGAACATACACAACCCCCGCGCGCTGCTGCGCCACACTTGTGCTTCTTCTCCTGCCTCTTCGCGGGGTTTTCAGGCGATCGGCGACCCCCAAACCCGGGACCACCCGCATATCTCCATCTCCGGACTCCCCCCGAAGACCCGAACAGGAATCCCGGAGGAATGCCGCCGCTTTCATGTGGAAATCCCAGGATCCATGGGCGCCCCCTGGCGGTCACAGCGCTAGCGGCGGGGAATCTGCTGTTCGGGGGCAGATTGCGGGGATGAGAGGGGGCAGAGAGGGGAGATCGCTGCTGGGGGTGGAGGAGGGCTCTCTAGCAGACACATGAAATGCTATTTGGGGCCTCCAGGTGGCGGTGATGGGGAGCTATGAGTCATGTAGTGTGATTGAAGAAGCACAGAGGCTGTCACGTGACCACAGAGCTGTCGGCACTGGAGGCTCAGATGCGGCCTCGTCACAGTAGAGGGTCACGTGCAGAGGGGAGGGGCTCTGGCACATCCCCCCGACCCCCACATGCCTTTTTTTTTTTCAACAAAAGTGGCTGCAAGAAGCCACGCCCCAGGTTCCGAGAAGCTCCGCCCCCGGCCGCGAGAAGCTCCGCCCCCAATCCAGGACACTTTGGAGAGGCAGCCCTGACAGGAATTTGGGAGCAGGTGAGAATGTGCATCCCCGATAGCAGCACCCACACTGATCTCCCCCCAAATCACCCTCACTGACCCTCATGCCCAATCACCCTCACTGACCCCTCCCCCCAGCACCCGTAGTAACTTCTCCTTCATCCACACACCCACACTGACCTCTTCCCCAATCCCCCACACTGCCCCCTCCCCCCCCCCCCAGCACCCACAGTATCTTCTCCCTCAAGAACCCCCTCCACCCCACACACACACACTTACCTCTCCTTCCACCAATCAACCCACGCTGATCCCTCACCTTCAGCCCCCCCTCCACCAAAACCCACAGTAGCTTCCCCTTTATCCCCCCCCCCCCTTCCACACACACTGACCTCTCCCTCCACCAATCACCCACACTGACCCCCCCCATACACACACACACACCGACCTCTCCTTCCACCAATCAACCTACGCTGATCCCTCACCCCCCCCCCCCCCTCCAAAACCAACAGTAACTTCGCCCTCATCCCCCTCCCCCCCCCCCCCCCCCACACACACACACCCACTCCCACACTGACCTCTCCCTCCACCAATCACCTACACTGACCTATCACCCCCCCCCCCAGAACCCACAGTAACTTCTACCCCCCTCCCACACACACACACACACTGACCTCTCCCTCCACCCACATTAACCTCTCCATCACCCACACTGACCTTTCCCTCCCACCAGCACCCACACTGACCTCTCCCTCCCCCACCCCCCACACTAGCCTCTCCCACCCCCCACAATCCACAGTAACCTCTCCCTTCCCTGACAACCACACATGGCCTCTCCCTTCCCCCACCACTTCACTAACTTCTCTCACCCCCCAGAACCCACACTAACCTCTCCCTTACCCGACAATCACACTGATTGATGAAGTTCCCCTGGTTGGTGTATTTTGAAGCATGCACTTTACGTAACATTTTTTGTGTCCTGTTACCTCCCTCTTGGCAACCAAACAACAAAAAATCCCCCTCCTCTCTCTTTCTGAGTATACATAAATAATGGACGCTATGCTTGTGGCGCATACCACAAATCAAAAATTGAATTGGGTAGGACATGGATGCTATGCTTAGTGCCTCTTACCTGATTGGCTATATCCATATAGCTTTGCATTTACTTATTGTTTGAGTCAAACAGTAACGCCCCTCACCTGGGATGTCTCTGCTCTGCATTTTGTGCCGATTTTCCTGCTGTATTTTCAATATTATTATTTTGTTCATCACTTTATTTACATGTATATTATCCCTTGTGTACCATGACATAATGTTGTTTAATCCTTAAAGAGAGTCTGAAGCGAGAATAAATCTCGCTTCAGACCTCATAGATAGCAGGTGCATGTGTGCCCCTGCTAAAACGCCGCTATCCCGCGGCTTAACGGGGGTCCCTTCACCCCCAAATCCCCTCCGTACAGCGGGGGAGCGCTTCCGCATTGGGGCAGGGCTAACTGCCGCAGCCCTGCCCCACGCGCGTCTGTCAGACGCATATCTCCGCCTCTCCCCCGCCCCTCTCAGTCTTCCTTCACTGAGAGGGGCGGGGGAGAGGCGGCGATGCGCGTCCGATAGACGTGACTAGAGGCAGGGCTGCAGCCGTTAGCCCTGCCTCCAGGAAGAGATTTTTCACGACCAACTTTGCGACCAAGTCTTGCAGGGTTGGGTTTGGGGGTGAAGGGACCCCTGTTTAGCCGCGGGATAGCGGCGTTTTAGCAGGGGCACACATGCCCCTGCTAACTATGAGCTCTGAAGCGAGATTTATTCTCTCTTCAGAGTCTCTTTAAGCAACCCCTGTTCCCATGATACACTGCTCCTGAGGAAGTGGTTATCTTTAACCATGCCACGCATGGAGCGTCTGGCCCTCATCTGAATGCTGCTATTAATTCCAGGACCCTCCAGTATCACCAGCATCAATATATATATGCTACAACCCCATATATAACTTTTGACTTGCATTACTGATCCCTATATGCACTGTTCATGCACTTTTACCTGAACACTTATGTTCTTTGAGCATTATATCTATCCTTATTTCTTAGCACTTTGGTCACTATAGGGCTTATTATTGTAGCATGTCATTTTCAGGTCTAGACCCGGGTCTGGGATTGCCTTACATTGGACTCAATCATTGAACCCAATTTTTGACAATTTAAGCAGTTACAGGGCTGATTGTTTACATAGGTGGTGAGACACTTATTGATCATTGGTCCGCAATTGATGTATTGTGGTGAGTTGCTGCTTGTTAGCTGTAACTTTTTAAATGCTTTTATGTGTTCTTTGCATGGTGTCCAATAAAGATTGTTTACATTTGGAATGGTGATGCAGCCTGTATTTCCAATACCTCTTTTTTCTTTTTTATGGTTAAGGTATGATGCTTTTTGTCCTGGAAGCTGCACACCAGTACTATTGAGGAGTGCGGATTATTTCTATTGCATATCAATCCCAGTCACACAGTGACCAATTGGGCAAAGATTGAGAACCCTTCCATTGTAAGAATAGCTGCAGTTTACATTTTCCCAGTGAAATTTGTATTTGTCTCTCTCTACTGATAACCCGGTGTTGCTCGGGTATGAATTTGGCTGGTGTTGGCTGCACCCACTTTTTCTAACACTAACACCTAAACACTCAATTACTCAGTGACCAAGTTTGTGAGCTTTGCAGTCTTTGGCATCAATAATTTGCATTGAAATGAAACAAATCTGATTGGCGGTGGCTCCACCCCTTTTCTGAATTTGACCCCCAGTCACCCAATGACTAACTCTACCAGGTTTGAGGCTTGCGCCATTAACAGTGCAAGAATGGCAGCAATTAAATATTCCATGTGAAAATCAATAGGTGAATTTTGATTGGCTTTTATAGGCTCCACCCACTTTTACTGAATATTAATCCCAGTCACCCAGTGACCAACTGTGCAAAGTTTGAGAACCCTGCTATTAACAGTGTAAGAATGGCTGCAGTTTACATTTTCCCAGTGAAATTTGTATTTGTCTTTGCCCACTTTGGGCTTGATTCACAAAGCGGTGCTAACTGTTAGCACGCCTGGGAAAACCCCCTTAGCACGTCTAAAACAGCTTTTCGCGCGCAAAACTTTATGCGCATAAAACTTTATGCGCGTAAAACTTTACGCGCGCACTGTGCCCATTAAAGCCTATGGGACTTAGTGCGCGCATAGGACTTTGCGCGCGTAAAACTTTGTGCGTGATCTGATTGAGAAATCCGGTGCTAACCTACTTAGCACCCTGGTTAGCACGTCTAAAGACTTTAGACGTGCTAAGTAGGTTAGCACTGCTTTGTGAATCAAGCCCTTTTTGGCTGTGGGGATATAAAGTATCCTATATGTTATTTCAGGTAATGTACTATGTGTGTGCCAAATTTCATTCAAATTCCTTCAGCCATTTTTGCGTGATCGAGTAACAAACATCCGAACTTCCCCTTTTATAATATTAGTAGGATATGCTGCATTTTATATATGGACTGCATTTTCTGTATGGGCTAATATGCTCATTTTATGTGTGGGCTAATCTTCTTATTTTCTACATGGGCTAACGTGCTGCATTTTATATATGGACTGCATTTTCTACATGGGCTAACGTGCTGCATTTTCTATATGGGCTAACATGCTGCATTTTATTAATGGACTGCATTTTGTATATGGGCGTGGCCATGCGGTGAGTGGGCGTGGCCATGGGTGGGGCCAAATGTACATGAACTTAGCAGCGGTGTAAGCTACAGATAACGGGCCTGCCCATCGAAATATTGGATGGAGCCCCCTGTCCTTTATTTGGATAATTTACAATCAGTATAGGCATAGATCAAAGATGTATACGCACATACAATTTTGATTGGTCAATTACTGACCCCCAATTTTACCACCCCCGTGCAGTAAGTGGGCCAACAGACAATGAATTTTATGAACAGAGCTAAAATTGGCTAATCAAAATTGTATGTGTGTACCAGGCTTTACAGCTAATACTGTACATACTGAAAGTAGCAGGGATCAGCATACAATATAGCTGGTTTACAATCAGTAAAGGCACAGAGTAACACCTTACACTGTACACACTGGAGGTAAATCAGCACACAGTGCAGCAACTAGAGAACAGCGTATACTGTACATACTGTAGGCAGCAGAATTCAGCACACTGCAGCTAGCGTGCCAAAAATATGAGGATCACGTTGTGCGGCGTGCTTATCGTGCCGCACCGAAAAATGGGTGGGCCATGGACCAGAATATAGGTGTGGTAACGGCCGGGTGGAAACAAATTTACATGAACCTAGTAATGATGGGACATTAGATTATGACAGTGGTGGCGAACCTTTTGGAGGCCGAGTGCCCAAACTGCAACCCAAAAGTCACTTATCTATCGCAAAGTGGCAACCGCAATTTAAACTAAATACTGTACAAACGTTTTAACTCATACATGAACATTATGGAAAATCCAAGTTGAAAATAAACTGTGAAGATAAACAATTTCATCCATCCTACTCCTGAAAAATGTATTCAATTTTTTAGAACCTCCCAGTTTTATTTTCTGTTTTAAAAAGCTAAAAAAGTAGGTTTAATGCTATTGTCTCATATGATAAGGATTCAGCTTTTCCCATAGTCTCGCAGTTAGCAATCATGTGACCCCCAACAAGACAAATTCAGCAATCATGAGGCCCCCAACAAATCATGAGGCCCCCAACAAGACAAATTCAGCAATCATGAGGCCTCCAACAAATCATAAGGCCCCCCAACTAGAAATTCAGCAATCATGAGGCCCCCAACAAGACAAATTCAGCAATCTTGAGGCCCCCAACAAATCATAAGGCTTCCAACAAGACAAATTCAGCAGTCATGAGGCACATAAATAGACAGCATTTCACATAAATAGGCAGAATCCCCCCTTAATATGGTAGCCCCCACATTAGGTAGTGAGTGACAGGGACCCCCAGGTTAGCTAGTGAGTGACAGGCGCCTCCAGTTAGGTAGTGAGTGACAGGGACCCCGATAGTGAGTGACAGGGAGCCCCTTTAGGTAGTGAGTGAGTGCCAGGGAGCCCCTTCAGGTAGTGAGTGAGTGTCAGGGAGCCCCTTCAGGCAGTGAGTGAGTGCCAGAAAGCCCCTTTAGGCAGTGAGTGAGTGCCAGGGAGCCCCTTCAGGCAGTGAGTGAGTGCCAGGGAGCCCCTTCAGGCAGTGAGTGAGTGCCAGGGAGCCCCTTCAGGCAGTGAGTGAGTGCCAGGGAGCCCCTTCAGGCAGTGAGTGAGTGCCAGGGAGCCCCTTCAGGCAGTGAGTGAGTGCCAGGGAGCCCCTTCAGGCAGTGAGTGAGTGCCAGGGAGCCCCTTCAGGCAGTGAGTGAGTGCCAGGGAGCCCCTTCAGGCAGTGAGTGAGTGCCAGGGAGGCCCTTCAGGCAGTGAGTGAGTCCCAGGGAGGCCCTTTAGGGAGTGAGTGAGTGAGTGACAGGGAGGACCTTTAGGTAGTGAGTGAGTGCCAGGGAGCCCCTTTAGGGAGTGAGTGAGTGACAGGGAGGACCTTTAGGGAGTGAGTGAGTGAGTGAGTGAGTGAGTGAGTGAGTGAGTGACAGGGAGGCCCTTTAGGGAGTGAATGAGTGAGTGACAGGGAGGCCCTTTAGGGAGTGAGTGAGTGACAGGAAGGGCCTTTAGGGAGTGAGTGAGTGACAGGGAGGCCCTTTAGGGAGTCAGTGAGTGCCAGGGAGCCCCTTTAGGGAGTGAGTGCCAGGGGGAGCCCCTTTAGGGAGTGAGTGAGTGAGTGCCAGGGAGCCCCTTTAGGGAGTGAGTGAGTGCCAGGGAGCCCCTTTAGGGAGTGAGTGAGTGCCAGGGAGCCCCTTTAGGGAGTGAGTGAGTGCCAGGGAGCCCCTTTAGGGAGTGAGTGCCAGGGGGAACCCCTTTAGGGAGTGAGTGAGTGCCAGGGAGCCCCTTTAGGGAGTGAGTGAGTGCCAGGGGGAGCCCCTTTAGGGAGTGAGTGAGTGCCAGGGAGCCCCTTTAGGGAGTGAGTGAGTGCCAGTAAGCCCCTTTAGGGAGTGAGTGAGTGCCAGGGAGCCCCTTTAGGGAGTGAGTGAGTGCCAGGGAGCCCCTTTAGGGAGTGAGTGAGTGCCAGGGGGAGCCCCTTTAGGGAGTGAGTGAGTGCCAGGGAGCCCCTTTAGGGAGTGAGTGAGTGCCAGGGAGCCCCTTTAGGGAGTGAGTGAGTGCCAGGGGGAGCCCCTTTAGGGAGTGAGTGCCAGGGAGCCCCTTTAGGGAGTGAGTGAGTGCCAGCGGGAGCCCCTTTAGGGAGTGAGTGAGTGCCAGGGAGCCCCTTTAGGGAGTGAGTGAGTGCCAGGGGAGCCGCTTTAGGGAGTGAGTGAGTGCCAGGGAGCCCCTTTAGTGAGTGAGTGCCAGGGAGCCCCTTTAGTGAGTGAGTGCCAGGGAGCCCCTTTAGGGAGTGAGTGAGTGCCAGGGAGCCCCTTTAGGGAGTGATTTAGTGCCATTGAGCCCCTTTAGGGAGTGAGTGCCAGGGAGCCCCTTTAGGGAGTGAGTGAGTGCCAGGAAGCCCCTTTAGGGAGTGAGTGAGTGCCAGGGAGCCCCTTTAGGGAGTGAGTGCCAGGCAGCCCCTTTAGGGAGTGAGTGAGTGCCAGGGGGAGCCACTTTAGGGAGTGAGTGAGTGCCAGGGGGAGCCCCTTTAGGGAGTGAGTGCCAGGAAGCCCCTTTAGGGAGTGAGTGAGTGCCAGGGAGAGCCCCTTTAGGGAGTGAGTGAGTGCCAGGGAGCCCCTTTAGGGAGTGAGTGAGTGCCAGGGGAGCCGCTTTAGGGAGTGAGTGAGTGCCAGGGAGCCCCTTTAGTGAGTGAGTGCCAGGGAGCCCCTTTAGGGAGTGAGTGAGTGCCAGGGAGCCCCTTTAGGGAGTGAGTGAGTGAGTGCCAGGGAGCCCATTTAGCGAGTCAGTGAGTGACAGGGAGGCCCTTTAGGGAGTGAATGAGTGAGTGACAGGGAGGCCCTTTAGGGAGTGAGTGAGTGACAGGAAGGGCCTTTAGGGAGTGAGTGAGTGACAGGGAGGCCCTTTAGGGAGTCAGTGAGTGCCAGGGAGCCCCTTTAGGGAGTGAGTGCCAGGGGGAGCCCCTTTAGGGAGTGAGTGAGTGAGTGCCAGGGAGCCCCTTTAGGGAGTGAGTGAGTGCCAGGGAGCCCCTTTAGGGAGTGAGTGAGTGCCAGGGAGCCCCTTTAGGGAGTGAGTGAGTGCCAGGGAGCCCCTTTAGGGAGTGAGTGCCAGGGGGAACCCCTTTAGGGAGTGAGTGAGTGCCAGGGAGCCCCTTTAGGGAGTGAGTGAGTGCCAGGGGGAGCCCCTTTAGGGAGTGAGTGAGTGCCAGGGAGCCCCTTTAGGGAGTGAGTGAGTGCCAGTAAGCGCCTTTAGGGAGTGAGTGAGTGCCAGGGAGCCCCTTTAGGGAGTGAGTGAGTGCCAGGGAGCCCCTTTAGGGAGTGAGTGAGTGCCAGGGGGAGCCCCTTTAGGGAGTGAGTGAGTGCCAGGGAGCCCCTTTAGGGAGTGAGTGAGTGCCAGGGAGCCCCTTTAGGGAGTGAGTGAGTGCCAGGGGGAGCCCCTTTAGGGAGTGAGTGCCAGGGAGCCCCTTTAGGGAGTGAGTGAGTGCCAAGGGGAGCCCCTTTAGGGAGTGAGTGAGTGCCAGGGAGCCCCTTTAGGGAGTGAGTGAGTGCCAGGGGAGCCGCTTTAGGGAGTGAGTGAGTGCCAGGGAGCCCCTTTAGTGAGTGAGTGCCAGGGAGCCCCTTTAGGGAGTGAGTGAGTGCCAGGGAGCCCCTTTAGGGAGTGATTTAGTGCCATTGAGCCCCTTTAGGGAGTGAGTGAGTGCCAGGGAGCCCCTTTAGGGAGTGAGTGAGTGCCAGGAAGCCCCTTTAGGGAGTGAGTGAGTGCCAGGGAGCCCCTTTAGGGAGTGAGTGCCAGGCAGCCCCTTTAGGGAGCGAGTGAGTGCCAGGGGGAGCCACTTTAGGGAGTGAGTGAGTGCCAGGGGGAGCCCCTTTAGGGAGTGAGTGCCAGGGAGCCCCTTTAGGGAGTGAGTGAGTGCCAGGGAGAGCCCCTTTAGGGAGTGAGTGAGTGAGTGCCAGGGAGCCCCTTTAGGGAGTGAGTGAGTGCCAGGGGAGCCGCTTTAGGGAGTGAGTGAGTGCCAGGGAGCCCCTTTAGTGAGTGAGTGCCAGGGAGCCCCTTTAGGGAGTGAGTGAGTGCCAGGGAGCCCCTTTAGGGAGTGAGTGAGTGAGTGAGTGCCAGGGAGCCCATTTAGCGAGTCAGTGAGTGCCAGGGAGCCCCTTTAGGGAGTGAGTGCCAGGGGGAGCCCCTTTAGGGAGTGAGTGAGTGAGTGCCAGGGAGCCCCTTTAGGGAGTGAGTGAGTGCCAGGGAGCCCCTTTAGGGAGTGAGTGCCAGGGAGCCCCTTTAGGGAGTGAGTGCCAGGGAGCCCCTTTAGGGAGTGAGTGAGTGCCAGGGGGAACCCCTTTAGGGAGTGAGTGAGTGCCAGGGAGCCCCTTTAGGGAGTGAGTGAGTGCCAGGGGGAGCCCCTTTAGGGAGTGAGTGAGTGCCAGGGAGCCCCTTTAGGGAGTGAGTGAGTGCCAGGGAGCCCCTTTAGGGAGTGAGTGAGTGCCAGGGAGCCCCTTTAGGGAGTGAGTGAGTGCCAGGAAACCCCTTTAGGGAGTGAGTGAGTGCCAGGGGGAGCCCCTTTAGGGAGTGAGTGAGTGCCAGGGAGCCCCTTTAGGGAGTGAGTGAGTGCCAGGGGGTGCCCCTTTAGGGAGTGAGTGAGTGCCAGGGAGCCCCTTTAGGGAGTGAGTGAGTGCCAGGGGGAGCCCCTTTAGGGAGTGAGTGCCAGGGAGCCCCTTTAGGGAGTGAGTGCCAGGGGGAGCCCCTTTAGGGAGTGAGCGAGTGCCAGGGAGCCCCTTTAGGGAGTGAGTGAGTGCCAGGGGAGCCGCTTTAGGGAGTGAGTGAGTGCCAGGGAGCCCCTTTAGTGAGTGAGTGCCAGGGAGCCCCTTTAGGGAGTGAGTGCCAGGGAGCCCCTTTAGGGAGTGAGTGAGTGCCAGGGAGCCCCTTTAGGGAGTGAGTGAGTGCCAGGGAGCCCCTTTAGGGAGTGAGTGAGTGCCAGGGAGCCCCTTTAGGGAGTGAGTGAGTGCCAGGGAGCCCCTTTAGGGAGTGAGTGAGTGCCAGGGGGAGCCCCTTTAGGGAGTGAGTGAGTGCCAGGGGGAGCCCCTTTAGGGAGTGAGTGCCAGGGAGCCCCTTTAGGGAGTGAGTGAGTGCCAGGGGGAGCCTCTTTAGTGAGTGAGTGAGTGCCAGGGCGAGCCCCTTTAGGGAATGAGTGAGTGCAAGGGGGAGCCCCTTTAGGGAGTGAGTGCCAGGGAGCCCCTTGAGGGAGTGCCAGGGGGAGCCCCTTTAGGGAGTGAGCGAGTGCCAGGGAGCCCCTTTAGGGAGTGAGTGAGTGCCAGGGGGAGCCCCTTTAGGGAGTGAGTGAGTGCCAGGGAGCCCCTTTAGGGAGTGAGTGAGTGCCAGGGAGCCCCTTTAGGGAGTGAGTGAGTGCCAGGGAGCCCCTTTAGGGAGTGAGTGAGTGCCAGGAAACCCCTTTAGGGAGTGAGTGAGTGCCAGGGGGAGCCCCTTTAGGGAGTGAGTGAGTGCCAGGGAGCCCCTTTAGGGAGTGAGTGAGTGCCAGGGGGAGCCCCTTTAGGGAGTGAGTGAGTGCCAGGGAGCCCCTTTAGGGAGTGAGTGAGTGCCAGGGGGAGCCCCTTTAGGGAGTGAGTGCCAGGGAGCCCCTTTAGGGAGTGAGTGCCAGGGGGAGCCCCTTTAGGGAGTGAGCGAGTGCCAGGGAGCCCCTTTAGGGAGTGAGTGAGTGCCAGGGGAGCCGCTTTAGGGAGTGAGTGAGTGCCAGGGAGCCCCTTTAGTGAGTGAGTGCCAGGGAGCCCCTTTAGGGAGTGAGTGCCAGGGAGCCCCTTTAGGGAGTGAGTGAGTGCCAGGGAGCCCCTTTAGGGAGTGAGTGAGTGCCAGGGAGGCCCTTTAGGGAGTGAGTGAGTGCCAGGGAGCTCCTTTAGGGAGTGAGTGAGTGCCAGGGAGCCCCTTTAGGGAGTGAGTGAGTGCCAGGGGGAGCCCCTTAAGGGAGTGAGTGAGTGCCAGGGGGAGCCCCTTTAGGGAGTGAGTGCCAGGGAGCCCCTTTAGGGAGTGAGTGAGTGCCAGGGGGAGCCTCTTTAGTGAGTGAGTGAGTGCCAGGGCGAGCCCCTTTAGGGAGTGAGTGAGTGCAAGGGGGAGCCCCTTTAGGGAGTGAGTGCCAGGGAGCCCCTTTAGGGAGTGAGGGAGTGCCAGGGGGAGCCCCTTTAGGGAGTGAGCGAGTGCCAGGGAGCCCCTTTAGGGAGTGAGTGAGTGCCAGGGGAGCCGCTTTAGGGAGTGAGTGAGTGCCAGGGAGCCCCTTTAGTGAGTGAGTGCCAGGGAGCCCCTTTAGGGAGTGAGTGAGTGCCAGGGAGCCCCTTTAGGGAGTGAGTGAGTGCCAGGGAGCCCCTTTAGGGAGTGAGTGAGTGCCAGGGAGCCCCTTTAGGGAGTGAGTGAGTGCCAGGGAGCCCCTTTAGGGAGTGAGTGAGTGCCAGGGGGAGCCCCTTTAGGGAGTGAGTGAGTGCCAGGGGGAGCCCCTTTAGGGAGTAAGTGCCAGGGAGCCCCTTTAGGGAGTGAGTGAGTGCCAGGGGGAGCCTCTTTAGTGAGTGAGTGAGTGCCAGGGAGCCCCTTTAGGGAGTGAGTGAGTGCCAGGGAGCCCCTTTAGGGAGTGAGTGAGTGCCAGGGAGCCCCTTTAGGGAGTGAGTGAGTGCCAGGGAGCCTCTTTAGGGAGTGAGTGCCAGGGAGCCCCTTTAGGGAGTGAGTGAGTGCCAGGGAGGCCCCCCCGCCGCCGCCGCTGCTCCCCCCACCCCCCTTACCTTGTAGCGGACCTCAGGATCAGCGGCGACCCGACCAGTAAGAGCGGGCGCTGGACGCACCCGCTCGATATGCGGAAGTAATGTCACTTCCGCATATCAGTGCGGGCGCTGAGTCCTAGCGCCCGCACGATTGGTCGCCGGCTCGCCGCCTGATCCTGAGGTCTGAGTGACGCGGCGGCTGGAGGGAGCCGCTGCCAGAGGGGGCCGGGCGGAGATCCGTGGCACCCCAGGATAGATTGGGGGCTCGTGCCCCCCCAAAACAGGGCTAGCGACGCCCCTGAGGGGAAATAGTAATTACCACGGCCCGGACTTGTGCAGAAGCAGGATCAGCCATGTACTGGCTGTGTCCTGCGCCCAAGTCTACCGGCGCCGATTTCACATGCATTTTCTATACTGGCTAATGTGCTGCATTTTCTGATATGTGAGATGGGCCCCTGTACTCGAGGGGGGGGGGTGGCTAGAAGCCGTGCCCCCACAGCTCTGGAGCCCCCTGCAGTCACTGGGGCTGCTCTCTGTGATTACACCTCTGGTGAAAAGTGTGTCCTTTGGCCTTTGCCATAAACAAACACTAGGAACAGAGTAGGGTATATACTGTATATTGTGGGGACTGCTTGAGTGTCCTGAACGTACTGTAACTGCACAACACTTATAAAGCATATACAGTATATTAGAATCTTGCTGCTTAAATAAATTGTTTAAGTAGTCTGAAGTGTGTGTCCAGGTGCCCCAAATGTTCCTGGCATTCCCTTCAGCCATTACACACTTTAGATCAGCATTGTTTGACAGTTATCTTCTATTGTTTTTCCTACAACTCCAGCTCACCCCTTTTCCCCTCCCCTTTCCGTACAACAGAACAGGCTGCTCAGCAGATAGCCCGCTAGCCTGTCTATACAGAAATCATTCCTAAATTACCACCTTGAACTAATGTTTTTATGTGAATTGGGTAATTCATATTTTAATATTAATCAACATGTATAACAGTATTTAACAGTATTTATAAATTAAATGTACTGTTTCCATGACTCCACAGGCTCTTGTCGAATAAGTTCTGGATCGGTGGGATCAAGGAGGATTGAGAAGACTCTGAACTCTCCAGAGGCTTCCCACTACTGAGGTAAGTATTCAATTATCTTTTTTCGCTTCAGGTACCCTTGAAAGGATACACGAGGTGACATGATGAGATAGACATGTGTATGTACAGCGCCAAGCATACAAATAACTATTCTGTGTTCCTTTTTTTCTTTCCTTGTCTGAAAGAGTTAAACATCAGGCATGCAAGTGACTGGTTTGGGACTGGGTGGGACCACAGCGTAACCCTCAGTGATAAGAAATTACAGCGATAATACAGAAAATGGCTTCTGAGAGCAGAAAAGATTAAAAAGGGTCAACAGTTCATAGATTTTAGCTCTGGCATACTTCAATGAAGGGTTATTGAGCAGAGACAATGAAACAGTAAAAACTTTAAACTGCTGCCACTGAGGGAGTCATCAGATACTCACTTTGCCGATGATCCATGTGCTGCAGCTACAAACTTCTTCCTGTTCTTGTGTTCCATCTCACATTAACCTCCCTGGCGGTATGATATGTGCAGCTGCGCAACCGCGGGAGGGTTTTTTTTTCTTTTTTTTTTTTAGCGTGTAGCTAGCCTAGCACTAGCTACATGCTTCCCCCCTCCCTGCGGTGTCCCCCCGTACTCACCGATCGCCGCCGGCGCCACTTGCCCATAAGGAAATCCCGTTCTGAACGAGATTTCCTTGAGGGCTTCCCACGGAGTGACATCATCGACGTCGCCAACGGCGTTACGTCACAGGGAATCCTGATCCATCCCATAGCACAGCCTGTTGGCGATAGGCCAGGCTGCACAAGGGGTATGCGGGGGGGCTCTTTATCACGGCGGGTAGCGGCGCATTGGCGGTGGGCGGCGGCGATCGCAACAAACATGAAGCTAGCAAAGTGCTAGCTGCGTGTTTGAAAAAAAATTATGCAAATCGGCCCAGCAGGGCCTGAGGAATCCTCCGCTGCAGCTTACCCCGTGTCCAGCATGGGGTTACCGCTAAGGAGGTTAAGAGTGCTCCCTAGGGGACGCTCTTGCTGTGAGATGGAACACAAGAACAGGAAGAAGATTGTAGCTGCCGCGCGTGGAGCATTGCCGAGTTAGTATCTAATGACTGCTGAGCAGCTGCTGCTGCGTCCCCCCTGATGCTGACTACCGATACAGAGGCATCTAATCCTGGCTACCTATACAGAGGCATCTAATCCTGACTATCTATACAGAGGCATCTAATCCTAACTACCTATACAGAGGCATCTAATCCTGACTATCTATACAGAGCAGGGCCGGATTTGTACCTTTTACCGCCCATTGTTACCAGCCCCCCCCCCCACACACACACACACACACACACAACTTCTCAACACCCCCAAGCTTACACTCTTTTTTTCAACCTGCAAAAAGTCTTGTTCCTGCACTGGAACCCTCTGAGCATATTCAGACCCCTCACTGCTGCCTGGAACCCTCTTCTTCCTGTAGCTGCACTCTCCTCTGTGTGCAACCATACTGGAGCTGTGCAAATATGGTCTGCACATGCCAAGTAGCACGAAGCCTTTCGTACATGTCTGTTTCTGTGCAAACGGGAATGTGAGGACCATACTTGGGCTTGCTCAGTATAGTTGCACTTGTACATGGGAGCACAGCCATGAGTAAAAATAGGGTCTCTGAACCCCCCCAGTATAGATAGCCAGATGCTGCCCCCCACTTTAGTATAGGTAGCCAGGTGTTAGCCCCCCCAGTATAAGTAGTGAGGTGCTGCCCCCCTTCCTTAGCATAGGTAGTCAGGTGCTGCCCCCCCCCCCCTTAGTATCTTAGTCCAGGTAGGCAGGTGCTGCACCTCCCCCCCCTTTCTTTAGTATCTTAACATAGGTAGATAGATGGTTTTCCCCCATTGCCCTCCCCTTTAGTATCGGTAGCTAGATGCTATCACACAGGAAGCCAGATGCTATCATATCCCCCCCCCCTCCCATTTTCATAGGTAGTCAGGGTATGCTGTGTACCCCTTTTAGTATAGGGAGGGATCATAATGTTGGCTGATTTCCCCCTCCCCCCACCACCACCAGGAGCCAGTCCTTGTTTTCTGTCTCTCTCCCTCCCTTCCCCGATACTACCCCCGCACGTTCCCGCAGAGTAGCAGCGCCTCTCTCTTGCTGGCGATTCCCATCATGTGACTCGCATGGGAGAGACGCTGACTGGAGAAACAAGCACCTAGCGGCAGCGGGACACAGGAAGCTTCGGCGCTGGAAGCCTGGAGAGGTAAAGTGGCTGCCTCTGCTGCTACTCTGCGGGAACGTGCGGGGGTAGGATCGGGGAAGGGAGGAGAGGGGGGATCGGGAAAGGGAGGGAGAGAGAGGCGCTGGGCAAAGTAATGCGGCCGCTAACAGGAAGCTGCACAGCGCTGCCCAGAGGGTCGCAGCACGCTCGCTCTCTCCACCAGCCTGCACCAATCCAAGCCCACCTAGTGAAAGGGCGGCCGTGGACACGCAGCGGCTCCTCTCAGGACTGGTGACAGGTGGAGTCAACCTGTCACCACCCGCCCCTAAGACTCCCGTGGATTCTGGCACCCTAGGAACTGGCCTTGGAGGCCTATCCTATCCCTAAATCCGGCCCTGATACAGAGGCATCTAATCCTGACTATCTATACAGAGGCATCTAATCCAGACTATCTATACAGAGGCATCTAATCAGTGGCGGACACAGCCAGCAGTGGGCCCCTGTGCAAAATTGCAATTGCGGGCCCCTATGATCTGCGGTAAAAAATGGGTGTGGCTATAACCTGCGGCGCGCCGTGGCAAAAAAGGGGCGTGGCAATGACCAGATGAGGGCGGAGCTAACTGTAAATTAGCGCGAACCCGGGGTGAGGGTTTATTTCCTTTTAAACAATACTAGTTGCCTGGCGGCCCTGCTGATCTATTTGGCTGCAGTAATAAACTGAATTACACCAGCAACAAGCATGCAGCTAATCTTCTCAGTTCTGACAATATTGTCAGAAACCCCTGACCTGCTGCATGCTTGTTCAGGGTCTATGGTTGAAAGAATAAGAGGCAGAGGACCAGCACGTCAGCCAGGCAACTGGTATTGCTTAAAAGGAGAGAAATATGGCAGCCTCAATATTATTCTCACCTCAGGTTCCCTTGAAAAGTGCAACGCAAAGACAGAGGGCCCAAGTTTTGGTGACCCTTTCCCCAGAAAATTCACATAATTGTGCAGGTTTTCTCAAGAAAATACACATCATGTCGGCAGATATGCCCAGAAAATACGTGCAATCATGTCGGCAGATATGCCCAGAAAATACATGCAATCATGTAGGCAGATATGCCCAGAAAATACGTGTGTAAGGCTTGGTGGTGTATTCTCCACAGTCAGCATGCAACGCATGAACTGGCGTGGAGGAGGTACACACACTAGCACCAGAAAACAGGCTATCCCTAGTATAGTGGAGGGGAGGACTGACTCCAATAGGAGATTGTGGCGCACAGAGCCAGTGCAGATCTGACAGCCACAAACAATGCTTTCGTTATAACGTCTCAGCGCAAAGTAGCGCTGAGCGCATAAACCAGAACTGAGGAGATCAGGACAGGTAGTCAGAATGAACGCTTGCTAGCCAGCGGCTACTTAGCGACAGCAAGCGTCCAAAACCAGACAGACTGGAATGAGGCAGCCAATGCGATGCGGCGATGGCGTGCCTCACAAAGACAGGACAGGATAGTCAGAAAATAGCAGGATTAAGATAGATGAACGTAACACAGATAAATATACAATAAGTATGTTTTCCTAGCGTATTACAATTACAGCTATCAATGAAACTATTTGTAACGTCTGACTAACATATGTATATATCGGCAATGAACCGATATATGACATAAGCAGGAACGCTGACTAGGAATGGAGTAACGCAGGGAACAGGACTCAGAAGGATTCGCTATCTCTTCGCAGAGATGAACGCAATCCACAAACGGTAGCAGAACAGGATTCAGAAGGATTCGTTATCTCTTCGCAGAGATGAACGCAATCCACAAACGGTAGCAGAACAGGATTCAGAAGGATTCGTTATCTCTTCGCAGAGATGAACGCAATCCACAAACAGTAACAGAACAGGATTCAGAAGGATTCGTTATCTCTTCGCAGAGATGAACGCAATCCACAAACAGGACCAGGAACAGGATAACTAGCTCAGCACGGGTGTTCACGGTACGCGCAAACTACCAAAACGTGCTGGAAAACTGACTAACTGAACACAGGAAATAAACAGTTCGTGTACGTATATATCAGCAACACTGATATATTAACGTAACACAAATACAAGGAGAATAATAAACGTGCTGGTATGCATATATATTGGCAATGAACCAATATATGATGCAAAGACCAGCAAAGTATCTTTAACAAGAAACACGATCGGGGGCTAAAGCGACAGCAAGACAGGCTTAAGCTGAAGCTATGAAAACCCAAGGAAACCCTGCAGGAAGCAGATCTTTATACTGAGGTCATCCAATGGGAGCAGACATGCAGATTCCCACACAGGTGAATGATAATCAGTCACAAGCTGACAGCAGGGAAAGACAGACAAAGCTATGCAACTTGCATGGAAATAGATCAGAACTGCCTGAGCTGCAGCACTAATACTTCCAGTAATAGCTGCTGCAGCAGCGATCATTACAGTACCCCCGCCTTTAAAAGTGGATTCCAGACGCTTTTCAAAACCGAAATTCCCAACAAAACAGTCTGACTGATAATTCATGATGACCGGGACAGCCCGGCAAGACCGAATTCCAGAATCAGTCCCCACAAGACTGGACCCATCAGAACCAGAACCTACAGAACCATGCCCATCAGTACTACAAGCCCCAGTGTGACACCCATCAGAACCATGATTTCCAGAAGAAAGCCCTCCGAAACTCCCTGAGCGATACCCACCGCCTTCCAGGAACCGTTCAGAAACGACAAAGCCTTTGCAATGCCCACCGGTACTGTCTTTACCAACACAAAACCCACTGTTGAACCAGTCCAAGGCACCAGGACAAGTTTTCTCAGAGACCTCCCAGAACACCTTGAAGCTCCAAAGAGATCTCCATAGGTCAGAATGCCCCTTAGGCTCACATGGAGAACCATCAAGAACCCCTATGGAACCTAGGGCAATTCCCGAGTCAGGGCCACAAGGACAAACATCAATATCAGGGCTTTCAGGGACCAGAACCATCTCTGGGCATGCAGGCAGACTGGCAATATCAGAACGTGTTCCCACTAAGGAAGCATCAGAGCACGCTAACACCTTAGACACACTTGGGCATTCTGGCACACAAAGAACATCTGGGCACACCGGCACAAGAGAAACCTCTGGGCATGTCGAGGAACTGTGAGCCTCAGGGTCAGCCAAGACAGGACCAAAACCAGGACTGGCCAAAAAAAAATCATCATGACTAAACTTCGCAACTACTGGACTTTTACACGAGAATGCTGGATCAGACTTAGATGTCGCTGATTCCAGCAAAGTCAGTAACAAATCAGATTCAGGGGCACTAACAAGACAGGACAAATCTTCTGATGTATGCACTGAACCAGACAGGGACTCCACAACTACCTCTGGACTGGACAGAGACTCATTTAATACACTGGATTGGAGCTCATGAGGCGCTGCAGAACAAGTCAGTATTGCAGCAGCCCCCACTGGACTAGGCAAAACTGAGGAATTCCCTGGACAGGAAGGGGACTCTGGAACCTCTGCCACAGCGGCCAGAGAACCAGAATCTTTCAGGATACAGGGCTGGGTTTCAGGAACACTCATCAGACCGGACTGAAATTCTGAGATTTCTATTATTTTGACCAGAGAATCAGAATTATCCATGTTACAGGGCAAGACTTCTGAAACATTCAGAGGACAGGGCTGGAGTTCCTCGGCTGTTACAACACTGGAGAGGGACTCAACAACATTGGTTAAATCAGACTGTGTACAGGACAAGGTATCTGACACACTTGCTGACGAGGACAATATTTCAATGGATTCTGCTTTGCTGGGCAGAAATTCATCAAGTTTTATTAGAGCAGACTGTAATTCCAAAACAGCTGCTAGACAAGTGAATATTACTGCAACACCAACTGAGGTAAGCAGTGCTTCAGCCTCCTCTGCTAGAGGGTTTAAAGTATCCAAAGTACTGGGTGAAGCATAAGACTCTGCGACCACAGCTTCACTGGACAGGATCACTGAACAGTCCATATTGCAGGGCAAAACCATGGAAGCACCTGCTGGACAGCATAATGATTCTGTGACCTGAGTTTCATTGGAGAGATCTACTGCACAATTCATGGTACAGGGCAAATTTATTGGAAAATTTTCTGAACAAGGTAATAATTCTGCGATTTCAGGTTCACATAGCAGATGCTCTGAGCTATTCATGAAACTAGAGCAAGGTGTAGAAACAGGAAGATCAAGACACAATGTTTGCGCATCTGCTGGATCAGAAAGGAGTTGAACTTTATTAACACAGGTAATTTCTGCAGAAGTGTTTGCAGAGACAGGCAAGATTTTTCTGGTGTCTGTTTCACTAAACAAAGAGTCATGAGTACTGGCTAGGCTGGACTCGGAAGTCAGCAGGACCTCTGGATTCTCTGCTGAGAAATTTGCACAGGGCAAGGTTAAGAATGTATCAGTGGCTTCTGTTTTACTGGGAAGTAACACTGAGTTATCCATGGTACAGGGTGGAATTGCAGGAACTTCAATTTCACACAAAAAGAGCTCCGAATCACCTGCTGAATCAGCCAAAGGTGCTGAAGCAGGCGGGTCAGAACGCCAAATTTGCGAATTCGGAGTCACAAAAAAATCATCCAAAATCAGTTCCCACACATCAATCAATGGAGCCACAAAGTCATACTCACACACACCAGTTTTTATTAGGTTATAGGCAGACTTAATGCATGCATTCAATACCAATTCACTTTTTGCACTGTAAAATTGACAAAATGAACTTGAATCATTCTTCCATTCATTGACCAGAGCTTCCATCTCTCCTTTCTCAAATGGAGGATTCCAAGCATACTTAACAGGCAGATCATGGTTTGCAGATATGATTGTGGCAGGCACATGTATAGGGTTAATTAGCAGGTGATTGGCAGATTCCTTATTCTTAAGAATATCCAATACCTGTAGCAAGTGTTGAACTGTAGTGTATGCAAACTTCCCTTGGTTCACAAATAAGTTGATTTGTTCAATACTCTGTAATATCTCATCATAATCATACTCAGATAATTCTTTTAAACAAAAATCTTTATTTTCCCTAGCCAGGGAGGAAAGTTCATTAGTAGTTTCATAAGTCCATTTAACTCCCCTGAAAGACAATTGCATTTCATTATCTGTTAATGGCAGAATCTCATTATAGGTCTCAGTCGCTAAGGATAACGATTCTGCAGATTGGACACGTTTCTTAGAACGTTTGCGTTTTGCCTTTGACCTTGCGGTTTTTGGTGATTTATTCAAAGCTGCAGGAAAATTATCAGTAACACTTTCTGCTTGCTGCTCATTCTTGCAAGCAATTGAAGGAGTAGCTGATTGGCCTGCTGCCAGGAGTTCATTAAGAGGAAAAGGCAATGGATCTATGCGCAACCAGTTATGGATCACAAACGCTAGAAATTCCAGTGGTCTCTCTTTCAAATCGGAATGATTGAGAACATCAAATGCCCACTGGAATAATTCCCCTTTAAACAAAATATAACTTAGTTGGAGTGCCCAGGTTGAAACAGGAGTCGCTTGGAGATCAGGATTGGTCAGGAACCTGGCACATTCAGAGAAAAACTCATTTTCTGTTTCAGAGCTAAGTTCTTCAAATTTCTTAAAGGAACAGGAACCATAATTAACAGTGTCATACTTTCTGGGAATCCCCCCCACAATGGGGATTGGTAATGGGGTTTTCATAATGTAAGGCTTGGTGGTGTATTCTCCACAGTCAGCATGCAACGCATGAACTGGCGTGGAGGAGGTACACACACTAGCACCAGAAAACAGGCTATCCCTAGTATAGTGGAGGGGAGGACTGACTCCAATAGGAGATTGTGGCGCACAGAGCCAGTGCAGATCTGACAGCCACAAACAATGCTTTCGTTATAACGTCTCAGCGCAAAGTAGCGCTGAGCGCATAAACCAGAACTGAGGAGATCAGGACAGGTAGTCAGAATGAACGCTTGCTAGCCAGCGGCTACTTAGCGACAGCAAGCGTCCAAAACCAGACAGACTGGAATGAGGCAGCCAATGCGATGCGGCGATGGCGTGCCTCACAAAGACAGGACAGGATAGTCAGAAAATAGCAGGATTAAGATAGATGAACGTAACACAGATAAATATACAATAAGTATGTTTTCCTAGCGTATTACAATTACAGCTATCAATGAAACTATTTGTAACGTCTGACTAACATATGTATATATCGGCAATGAACCGATATATGACATAAGCAGGAACGCTGACTAGGAATGGAGTAACGCAGGGAACAGGACTCAGAAGGATTCGCTATCTCTTCGCAGAGATGAACGCAATCCACAAACGGTAGCAGAACAGGATTCAGAAGGATTCGTTATCTCTTCGCAGAGATGAACGCAATCCACAAACAGTAACAGAACAGGATTCAGAAGGATTCGTTATCTCTTCGCAGAGATGAACGCAATCCACAAACAGGACCAGGAACAGGATAACTAGCTCAGCACGGGTGTTCACGGTACGCGCAAACTACCAAAACGTGCTGGAAAACTGACTAACTGAACACAGGAAATAAACAGTTCGTGTACGTATATATCAGCAACACTGATATATTAACGTAACACAAATACAAGGAGAATAATAAACGTGCTGGTATGCATATATATTGGCAATGAACCAATATATGATGCAAAGACCAGCAAAGTATCTTTAACAAGAAACACGATCGGGGGCTAAAGCGACAGCAAGACAGGCTTAAGCTGAAGCTATGAAAACCCAAGGAAACCCTGCAGGAAGCAGATCTTTATACTGAGGTCATCCAATGGGAGCAGACATGCAGATTCCCACACAGGTGAATGATAATCAGTCACAAGCTGACAGCAGGGAAAGACAGACAAAGCTATGCAACTTGCATGGAAATAGATCATAACTGCCTGAGCTGCAGCACTAATACTTCCAGTAATAGCTGCTGCAGCAGCGATCATTACAACGTGCAATCATGTCGGCAGATATGCCCAGAAAATACGTGCAATCATGGCGGCAGATATGCCCAGAAAATACGTGCATTCATGTCGGCAGATATGCCCAGAAAATACGTGCAATCATGTCGGCAGATATGCCCAGAAAATACGTGCAATCATGTCGGCAGATATGCCCAAAAAATACGTGCAATCATGTCGGCAGATATGCCCAGAAAATACGTGCAATCATGTCGGCAGATTTGCCCAGAAAATACATGCACTCATGTGGCAGACCTGCCCAGAACATACACCTGCAAATATAAATAAAAAAAAAAACATTTACTCGCCTGTAGCAGCAGACCTCCTGTCCCAGCCTCCATCCGGCGCGCAGCTCCCATGGGTGGCTGAGTGGTTAGGTAGCCTGGTTTTGGTAGCCTGGTGGCTGGGTAGGTAGGTAGGCAGCCCTTTAGGTAGCCGGGTGGGTGGGTAGGTAGCCTGGTGGGTGGGTGGTTGGGTAGCTGGGATTGTAGGTAGCCTGGTGGGTGGGTAGGTAGGTAGCCTGGTGGGTAGGTAGGTAGGTAGCCTGGCGGGTGGGTAGCCTGGTGGGTAGGTAGCCAGGTGGGTAGGTAGCCTGGTGGGTAGGTAGCCTGGTGGGTGGGTTGGTAACTAGCCCGGTAGGTAGGTAGGTAGGTAGCCTGGTGGGTAGGTAGGTAGGTAGGCAGCCTGGTGGGTGGGTAGGTAGCCTGGTGGGTGGGTTGGTAACTAGCCCAGTAGGTAGGTAGGTAGGTAGCCTGGTGGGTAGGTAGACAGCTTGGTGGGTGAGTAGCCGGGGGGGGTAGGTAGCCGGGTGGGTGGGTGATTAGGTAGCCGGGTGGGTGGCTGGGTAGCCTGGTGGGTGGCTAGGTAGCCGGGTGGGTAGGTAGCCTGGTGGGTGGGTAGGTAGCCAGGTGGGTAGGTAGGTGGGTGAGTAGGTAGCCGGGTGGTTAGGTAGCCTGGTGAGTGGGTTGGTAACTAGCCCGGTAGGTAGATAGGTAGCCGGGTGGGTGGTTAGGTAGGTAGCCGGGTGGGTAGGTAGCCTGGTGGGTGGGTAGGTAGCCGGGTGGGTAGGTAGGTAGGAAGCCTGGTGGGTGGGTAGGTAGCCGGGTATGTAGGCAGGTAGCCGGGTGGGTAGGTAGGTAGCCGGGTGGGTAGGTAGGTAGGTAGCCGGGTGGGTGGGTAGCTACCCGGGTGGGGGACCCGACTCCTATCCTCCCTCCCTCCCTCACCTCGGGGGGGGGGGGGGGGGGCCCTCCCGGTATGCGCGGCGGGAGAGCGGCAAATACAGGAAGTCTCCGGGGCTCCAGGCAGGCTCTAGAGGCTCAGCGGCCGCTTGGTCTCCGATGTCTCCAACTCTATATACTGCTCGCTACTTCCTGGTTTAGTAGCGAGCAGTATATAGAGTTGGAGACATCGGAGACCAAGTGGCCGCTGAGCCTCTAGCGCCTGCCTGGAGCCCCGGAGACTTCCTGTATTTGCCGCTCTCCTGCCGCGCATACCGGGAGGGGGGCCCCCCCGAGGTGAGGGAGGGGGGCCCCCCGAGGTGAGGGAGAGAGGATAGGAGTCGGTGCTCCCCAGGAAAAAAAAACAGCAATACTTAATGGGCCCCTGAAGCAACGGAACTTTAGGGGGCTCTCGTGCGGCGACACGGCCTGCACGGCCGTATGTCTGCCACTGCATCTAATACTGACTATCTAAACAGAGGCATCTAATCCAGGCTACCTATACAGAGGCATCTAATACAGACTATCTATACAGAGGCATCTAATCCTGGCTACCTATACAGAGGCATCTAATCCGGACTATCTATACAGAGGCATCTAATCCTGACTTTCTATACAGAGGCATCTAATCCTGACTTTCTATACAGAGGCATCTAATCCTGACTATCTATTCAGAGGCATCTAATTTTGACTATCTATACTGAGGCATCTAATGCTGACTATTTATACAGAGGCATCTAATCCTGACTCCCTATACAGAGGCATCTAATCCTGACTACCTATACAGAGGCATCTAATCCGGACTATCTATCCAGAGGCATCTAATCCTGGCTACCTATACAGAGGCATCTAATCCTGGCTACCTATACAGAGGCATCTAATCCTGGCTACCTATGCAGAGGCATCTAATCATGACTATCTATACAGAGGCATCTAATACTAACTATCTATACAGAGGCATCTAATCCGGACTATCTATGCAGAGGCAGCTAATCCTGACTAGCTATACAGAGGCATCTAATCCAGACTATCTATCCAGAGGCATCTAATCCTGGCTACCTATACAGAGGCATCTAATCCTGGCTACCTATACAGAGGCATCCAATCCTGGCTACCTATACAGAGGCATCTAATACTAACTATCTATACAGAGGCATCTAATACTAACTATCTATACAGAGGCATCTAATCCTGACTATCTATACAGAGGCATCTAATCCTGACTAGCTATACAGAGGCATATAATCTGGACTATCTATACAGAGGCATCTAATCCTGGCTACCTATACAGAGCCATCTAATACTGACTATCTAAAAAGAGGCATCTAATCCTGGTTACCTATACAGAGGCATCTAATCCAGACTATCTATACAGAGGCATCTAATCCTGACTACCTGTACAGAGGCATCTAATCCGGACTATCTATACAGAGGCATCTAATCCTGGCTATCTATACAGAGGCATCTAATCCGGACTATCTATACAGAGGCATCTAATCCTGACTTTCTATACAGAGGCATCTAATCCTGACTTTCTATACAGAGGCATCTAATCCTGACTATCTATTCAGAGGCATCTAAT